>NW_014591557.1:0-916 GCF_000485595.1 Priapulus caudatus | reverse complement strand
GAGAGAGAGCGAGAGAGCGAGAGAGAGTGAGAGAGAGAGAGCTAGAGTTTGGAGTTAAGGAAGAGGGTCGTACAATGAAGTAAATCAGCTGCCGTAATTATTGATAACTTAATCATGTGACAATGACAATGTCAAAATTGTCGGGGAACAGCCGCCACGCGTCCCCGCGACGACACCTCGGTGTCACCCGACGACAATGACACCGTGTCCCAGAATTGTCACGGGGTCATGTCGTAGCCAGGTGTGTCATCAGGTGTGCATGCCATCGGCTGGCTGACATCTCGCCGACGGGAGGAGCGTGGGAAGCCGGGAGGGGGAGGTACCGCGGGAGGGAGGTAGGGGAACGGAGGAGAATGACCTGGGAAGGAAATGTCGGAAGGAGAGCTGGACGAAGGAGTAAAATCGCGGAAGAGGTGGGCGAGGTGAGGTGGAGGAAGTAACAACGGGAGGGAATGTCGAAGGAGGGAGAGGCAGGGGAAGGAGTGAAAGTTGCGGAAGAAGAGGGAGAGGTGCAGGGGAGGAAGTGACAATGGGAAGGAATCTCAGGGGAGGCAGAGACAGAGGAAGGAGTGAAGGTCGCGGAAGGAAAGAGAGAGGTTGGAGGAGGGAGTGACAGGAGCAGGTAGAGGTGAGAGGGAGGGAGCGACGGTGGCTGTGGGAGATGTGATCACTTCCCGCACAGCGCGTGTCTACCTCATATCATATCATTGATTTCAATATCAGCGCTACCGCCTGCTGAGTGCTTGCGGCACAGCGCTCTCTATGGATCGACACACACACACACACACACACACACACACACACACACACACACACACACACACACACACACACACACACACACACACACACACACACACACACACACACACACACACACACACACACACACACACACACACACACACACACACAC
>NW_014591556.1:0-916 GCF_000485595.1 Priapulus caudatus | reverse complement strand
CACGACGCACACACACACACACACACACACACACACACACACACACACACACACACACACACACAGTAAACTGGGCTGTGTTTCTACACGAATCACAAGCTTAGCTGCTACTGTATTCTTCTCGCGACTTTCTCGCTAATGTTTGTTACTTGCAGCACTTTTGCCACTGATCCTTATACATGTTTACATATCTTCTTTGCATATTATTTGTTGTAATTGTACACTTCTATCAGTTCCTTGTTAATGACTCCATCACTTGTCTTCTTTTATACGTATTTGTTGTTTGATAGAGACGGCATGAGGGCGGCCCAACTTTATCCCTGCTTGAAAATAAAATCGTTGATTTTTCCCACACGCTCCCCCCTAGGGCACTTCGTGCCCGCAGCATCCTCGCTTCTTTATTATTGCACTGGCAGTGTGGAACTTGCAAGCTCATGTTGATATGTTATTTACCAATGTACGGTCTTATACGTGTCTTGGGAAAAAAACATTACTAAATAAATGACAGTGTGATACGATTTCATATCGTGAAATTGGAGAAGATAGACTTCGAGGGAAATAAAAGTGACAATATAAAAAAGTAGTTAAGAACGAGCACACGCGATCTTGCAGTATCAGGAAGTCAACGATGCAATCGCGGCATCACCAAAAAAGTGAGAGTGACCTCGTTCTCACTAAAAGCGCAAAATTACAACTGTGGAACTGATAACTACGTTATCATTAAATGTAGTAAAACTAGTGCTGTCTCCCATGGCTAACACTTTTTTTCAGTATGAGGGACCGAAGGTGGCTTCTCGATAAAACCCGAGCAGGGTTCTCCCCAGGATGAAATTGAAACAGGGGGAGAGAAGACGGGGGGAACTAGGGGGGTCCGGGGGGCGAGTTTTTTTCCCAGTCGACATAACATAGCGAAGAA
>NW_014591555.1:0-916 GCF_000485595.1 Priapulus caudatus | reverse complement strand
GCCCATGTTGAAAAAAACCGTACCCGTTTCAATGGCGGTGACAATTTTTTTCACCGACTAAAACCGCACCTAGTGCTTGATAACCACCCGCAATACCCTTGGCGATAGTTTGCAAATCACCTTGAATATCTTCCTGCTCACACGCATGCAAGGTACCTGTTCGACCCATGCCACACATGACCTCATCCAGAATTAGCAATACATCATATTGATCACAGATTTCACGAATACGTTTGAAGTAACCCTGTGGTGGAGTCAAAGCACCAGATGTGGCGCCTACAACAGTTTCAGCAACAAATGCGGCAACATTGTTAGCCCCTAGTTGCAAAATCATCGTTTCTAATTCGTTGGCAATTCGCTGACCGTATTCAAAGGACGTTTCATTTTCACCTTTGTCCCGATATTCATTGCACGCTGAGATATGATGGCCTTCTATTAATACGGGGTCAAATGGTTTGCGCCGCCATAAATTTCCTCCTATTGATAAAGCGCCTAAGGTATTGCCGTGATAGCTTTGTTTTCTGGCAATGAAATATTTTTTGCTATTTTTTCCGATGTCAAAGAAATATTGACGTGCCAGTTTGAGAGCGGCTTCGATCGCTTCCGAACCACCAGAAACGAAATAAACCTGTGAAAAATCACCCTGAGAATGCTGCAATAAGTTCCCGGCTAATTGTTCTTGAGGATTATTAGTGAAAAAACTGCTATGGGCATAAGATATACTGTTGACTTGATCGATAATGGCTTTTTTTACACGTTCATTGGAATGACCTAAGCAAGAAACAGCGGCTCCTCCACAAGCATCCAGATACCTATTACCAGAATCATCAATAAGAAAAACACCATCACCTGAAGCAATAGTTGCCAATTTTTCCTGCTTAGTGCGTGGCATAACCTTACTTATTTTTTCATTCAT
>NW_014591554.1:0-916 GCF_000485595.1 Priapulus caudatus | reverse complement strand
AGAGAGAGAGAGAGAGAGAGAGCGGCATTTGATGGCTGGGTAAATTCGACGAAATTGTGAGAAAATCACGAACAATTGAAACCCTCAAAAAACATTTACTCCGTAAAAGATGTAGGCCGTAGATTAAAAAGCCGTCTAACACTTTCTGTGATGGTAATTCTAACACGCGATGTTTGCACACGGCTCCACAGCTGCAGCTGAAAATGGCGAAATACAACATTTACGAAATATGGTTTGAGTGTACACACGGTTGCAATTGCAAATGGGAAAGGGGGCCAACTTGTATTTATTGGATAAAAATTCGTGTAATGTTTATGGGTCGGAAGGTTCTGGGGATTTAAGCGTTGAATGTTATCGCGAGTATGTAATGGGAAATTCGCCATTATCTACCCCGGATGTTATGCTATTATTCCAACGAGTTTGTTTGCGCTAGATCGATATAAACAAATGTATAACCTCGTGTATGAATAAGGTGAAACTCCTTGATGCTAGATTATGTCGTTCGCTCATTTTTGCCGCCATCGTTGTTCCACCATCGACATCGAATAATGTTTACCGACATCGCATCTCCACTAGCGGACGATTACTGGTCCGCACACACACACGTGTAGTTTGCTAGTTTGCACGCGCGCCTGTGTGCACTGCGAATTCCCCTGCTTGATATTCGGTACGTGGCAACGAGGCAATAGATAAACGTGTGACGGGACAAAAGCTGCTTGTGTTGCCGTGCTAACCGACACGTTAACAAGCCCCAGCCCCGCACACACACACACACACACACACACACACACACACACACACACACACACACACACACACACACACACACACACACACACACACACACACACACACACACACACACACACACACACACACACACACACACACACACACACACACACACACACACACA
>NW_014591553.1:0-916 GCF_000485595.1 Priapulus caudatus | reverse complement strand
TGTCAACCTTTCAGGGTGGCAGCGAGGAGGAGGGGGTTGGGTGGATGGAGAGAGGGGGAGGGGGAGGGGTTGAGGAGGATGGAGAGAGGGGGAGGGGGAGGGGTTGAGGAGGATGGAGAGAGGGGGTGGGGGAGCGAAAGTTTAGTTTTTTAATTTACCAGACTGCTTTTACTATTTTTTAGAAAAGTGCGCACAGACAATGTGGCTTTGATCTGGGTTGGAATACCCATGGCTACTCAAGCTGGCAGGTGGCACCGTCTGTTCCCTCTGCAGAAAACATGTCCATGGAGATGCAAGAAATGCCAAGTTTATTGACAACCCTTCAACGAATTGCAGGAAACATGTTGTGGTCAGGCATGCGATGTCAGAAACTCACAGCACATGTTGTGAAAAAGAACGCGAACTACGCGCAGGTAATAATTATACCATTACAAATACATTTGTGTATAAATTATGAAACTTTTTTTTCAATTTAAGGCATTTGTAATTAAAAATTAGAATATTGTTGGTAATTCAAATACCTGGCGTAATCAAGTTCTAATCGGATACATTTAAGAATAATATATATTTGCGTTGGATAGTAAAATAACCAAATACATGTGCTGCCTGGTAGAAGACACGGTATAAGGAATGTCGATGTAAGCTCGTCATCTTAATGCACCATTAGTGCATGCGTTCGTTCGTGTGCGTTCGTGCGTTCGTGCGTGTGCGTGTGCGTGTGCGTGTGCGTGTGCGTGCGTTCGTGCGTGCGTTCGTGTGTGCGTTCGTGCGTGCGTGTGTGTGTGCGTGTGCGTGTGCGTGTGCATGCGTTCGTTCGTGCGTGCGTGTGTGTGTGCGTGTGCGTGTGCGTGTGCGTGTGCGTGCGTTCGTGCGTGCGTTCGTGCGTGCGTTCGTGTGTGCGTTCGTGTATGCATTC
>NW_014591552.1:0-916 GCF_000485595.1 Priapulus caudatus | reverse complement strand
CGCGTGCGTGTGCGCGTTCGTGCGTGCGTGCGTGCGTGCGTGTGTGTGTGTGCGTGCATGCGTGTGCGTGTGTGTGCGTGCGTGCGTGTGCGCGTGCGTGCGTGCGTGCGTGCGTGTGTGTGCGCGTGTGCGTGCGCGTGTGTGTGCGTGTGTGCGTGCGGGTGTGTGTGCGTACGTGTGTGCGTACCAATGCCTATATGATGATTTCTCGCGCAGAAACGGGAACTGGCGGAGACGAGCGCGAGGCAAGATGCCGCTAAGATGGCAGCCGACCTTCAGAGGCAGAAGGACGAGGAGGAGAGACGCGCTCAGCTCGACTCTAAGAAGATGCACCTGACGCAGCAGCAGCTGGAAGCTGAGAGACAGGTCCGTGAATCCGACGACGACGACGACGATGAAACCACGTCTGTTGTTCATGTCTATAATAGCATACTAGTTGTGTTGCACTCAGTTAGTCAGCCAGTCAGTAATTCAATCAATCATGATCAGTCATTCAGTCGGTCGGTTGGTCGGTCGGTCGGTCGTTCGGTCGGTCGGGCGGGCCGTCAGCCGGTCGGTCGTTCGGTCGGTCGGGCGGGCCGTCAGCCGGTCGGTCGGTCGGTCGGCGGCTGTCGGTCGGTCGGTCAGTCGGTCATTCGGTCTGTCGGTCGGTCAGTTGTTTGCCTGCTTTCGTGGGCTATAGTGTAGATCAGGCAGGCTCCGTACATGGTCATGGCGGTGTGATTGTAGGCGCGGTTGGAAGCCGAGGAGCAGACGAGACAGCATGCAGAGGTAGCCGAGCTAGAGCGACTGCAGAGACAGGAGCTAGAGCGCATACAAGCGGAGCTGGAGCAGCTGCTGCTGGATGAGAGACAGGCCAAGCGCGATGAAGAGACGGTGCGCGCTCTGCAGGCGAGGTAGGCTCTCTCTCTCTCTC
>NW_014591551.1:0-916 GCF_000485595.1 Priapulus caudatus | reverse complement strand
CACACACACAGCCACCACGACACATTGTTACACACAGACACCGTGACACAACGTTACACACCTGCAGACAGTGTGATGTATCAATGTTACACACCTGCAGACACCGTGACACATCAATGTTACACACCTATAGACACCATGACACATGAATGTTAAACACATACAGACACTGTGACACATCAATGTTAAACACCTACAGACACTGTGACACATCAATGTTAAACACCTACAGACACATCATTACACACCTATAGACACCATGACACATCAATGTTAAACACCTACAGACACCGTGACACATCAATGTTAAACACCTACAGACACCATGACATATCCATATAACATGTTAAACACACACAGACACCGTGACACGTTGTTACATACCTACAGTACAGGCACCGACCGTGCGATGTGTTAACGTTACAAACTTACAGACACAGCAACATTAATGCTATATAAAGATTTTTTCAATTATCTCTCTCTTTCTTTCCCCCTTCTTTACTCGTCTCTTCTCCTATCTCCCCTGTCCCCATACACTGTAACACATATCATTTTTTCCCATGTAGGAAGGCTGTCAGTCACTTGGTTGAGCTCGGATAGATATCTGATAAAAACCTTCATGCTTTTTCTCTTCTCATCCTCCCCCTCTCCCTCCTCTCTTGCTCCCACTCTCTATCTACATACACCTACCGTTTTCGTGT
Source organism: Priapulus caudatus (assembly GCF_000485595.1). NCBI lineage: Eukaryota > Metazoa > Priapulida > Priapulimorpha > Priapulimorphida > Priapulidae > Priapulus > Priapulus caudatus. The sequence continues at coordinate 215 of NW_014591551.1, read as the reverse complement.
AGGAAGGCGGTGGCTTGGTTCAGCTCTGCCAGGTCTCTAACACTGCACTCCCCTCCTTCCCCCCTCCTCTCCCTCCTCTCTATCTCGCTTCTCTCTATCTACATCCACCTACCGTTTTCGTGTAGGAAGGCGGTGGCTTGGTTCAGCTCTGCGAGGTCTCTAACACTGCACTCCCCCTTCCCTTCACCCTCCTTCCCCCCTCCTCTCTCCCTCCT
>NW_014591550.1:0-917 GCF_000485595.1 Priapulus caudatus | reverse complement strand
ATAATATATCATGTAGGAATACACCGCTATATTATAATGTATCATGTAGGAATACACCGTTATATTATAATGTATCATGTAGGAATACACCGTTATATTATAATGTATCATGTAGGAATACACCGCTATATTATAATATATCATGTAGGAATACACCGTTATATTATAATGTATCATGTAGGGATTATAATATAACGGTGTATTACGGGTGTATTCCTACATGATATTATATTACAATGTATCATATGATATAGGAATACACCCGTTATATTACAATGTATAATATAATTATATAATCAGAAGAATACAACGCGCGAATACGAATAACAATTAATGTACTTACTATAATTTATTTTATTTTTTTAGGAATATACCCAGTACTATACAATTTCTCTAGCTTATATAACAAATAATTATAACTAATATCACAGGATATCCACGAATAATATTTATGTACAATGTTAGCTACGGATTGATGTAAGATATTATATGATATGTTGATAAGATATTAATGTGATATTAAGATTATGATATGATATTAAGATGTTATATGATATATTAATATGAGTAGACTCATATAATTTATGAAGCCATTTTATTCACGTGATAGCGATGGCAGTCATGGCACGTTCAGCATCCCTGAGAGAGAGAGAAGAGTAATCTGGCTTCGCGCTTCACCCCCCCGTCGTCTCTCTGCTTCCGCATCCTCTCCTGCGCATCGTGGCGCTACTACGTGTGTAGCTTAATACGCACAGTGATCAGACGAAGCTGTTCTGATCATCGGTTTAAGCAGAAGTACAATAGTTGAGACGGGTGGGTAACCAACGTGCAAAACTCACAACAGACTCATGACGTGTGAAATTAAGAAGCGTATAATGTGCGTGTGTACGTATATATATATATATATATATATATAT
>NW_014591549.1:0-917 GCF_000485595.1 Priapulus caudatus | reverse complement strand
GGCATGATGCTTGGAATATTCAGCTAGATAAAAATGGTCAGTTAAAACATTTTTTAACCACCGAAGGTTTGGGCTCAGACATACTCACGCAGATTCTCGATACCGCAGAAAGCTTTGCCGGTGTAAATGAAAAAAGTGTGAAAAAAGTTCCACTACTACGTGGCAAAACTATCGTTAATTTGTTTTTCGAAGCCAGCACACGTACACGAACAACATTTGAACTCGCTGCAAAACGATTATCTGCCGACGTTTTAAATATTAATATCAGCACATCATCTACCTCTAAAGGTGAGACCTTACTCGATACACTACAAAATATTCAAGCCATGCACTGCGATATGTTTGTTGTTCGCCATACTGATTCAGGTGCTGCACACTATATAGCTAACAACGTTGCACCAAATATCAGCGTTATTAATGCAGGCGATGGCAGCCACGCACATCCAACACAAGCCATGCTTGATATGTTTACCATTCGCCGTAATAAAGGACCAGATTTTGGCAACCTGCGCGTGGCAATCGTCGGTGACATTTTACATTCACGTGTAGCTCGCTCACAAATTCACGCCCTTAATACATTAAACACCGGCGATGTAAGAGTTATCGCACCTAGAACATTGCTGCCAGTAGATATCGAAGACATGGGCGTCAACGTGTTCCATGATTTAGAATCAGGCATTAAAAATGCCGACGTTGTCATCATGTTACGTTTACAAAAAGAACGTATGCAAGGCGCTTTATTACCAAGCGAACAAGAATACTTCCAACTCTACGGTTTAACAGAAGAACGATTACGCGTCGCAAAAAGCGATGCCATCGTAATGCACCCGGGACCAATTAACCGCGGCGTAGAAATAGCCTCAGATGTTGCCGACGGTCCTCGCTCTGTAATTCTTGACCAAGTATCCAATGGCATT
>NW_014591548.1:0-917 GCF_000485595.1 Priapulus caudatus | reverse complement strand
AAAAGGAAAGGCCAACAAGTTTTTGCGGCCGCTGCTCTGACATATCCGATCATCCTCCTCCTCCTCTTCCCCCTACCCCTCCTCCTCCTCCATTCCCTTCCTCCTCTCCGTCGCCTACTCCCCACTTCACCCTCCTCCTCCTCCCCCTCTCCCCCTTCAGCCCGCATCCTCCTACCATCACTCCTCCTGCCTCCCTCCTCCTTCCTTCTCCACTCACCCTCCTCCTCCTTTCTCCCACTTTCAACCCCTCCTACCATCCTCTCTATACCCGCTTCACTACCCTTCCCTCCCGTCCTCCCTTACTCCCCTCTTCACCGCTCTCCCCTCCGTCCCGGTCTCCCCGCTTCAACCCCTCCCTCCTGCCTGCTCTCGTCCTTCCCTTCACCCCTCCTCCTCCCTCTAGCCCCCTGTCACCCTCCTCTTCCTTCCTCTCCACGTTCAACCCGCTCCTCCTCCTTTCTCCCCTTTCACCGCCTTCTACTCCCTCGCCCCTTTCACCACTGCTCCTCACTCCATCCTATCATCCCCCTGTCACCCCATCCGTCCTCCTTCCTCTGCCCCCGTCTCGATTCACCCTCCTCCTTCCTCCTTACCTCCCCTCTATCACCCCTCCGTCCTCCCTGATGCTCCCTTTCACCCCACCTCCTCCTTTTCATTACCCTCCCTTTCTCTATCCCCCTTCGCTTTCCTCTCTCCCTTTTACCCTTCGCCTTTTTCCCCCTCCCGCTCTCCCCTTATCCTATCTCTCCATCACCTCATCCCTCCCCCTTTCACGTTCCGCCTCCCTCTGTCACTCTCCTCCATCCTCTCCTCTCCCTTTCTCCTCACCTTCCCGGCTTCCCCTTCCCTCAACTTCATCCTTATCCTCCTCTCCCTTTCCTCCTCATATCTTTCTTCCCTCCTCTACCTCCCCCTCA
>NW_014591546.1:0-917 GCF_000485595.1 Priapulus caudatus | reverse complement strand
AGAGAGAGAGAGAGAAAGGGAGATCCGTGATGAGAATTATATATATCTGCAATAAAAGAACCATATCTTCAGATCTATGTCATAATAAAAAAGAGGCATCCTTCACCGCTGTGCCTTTATTCATAAGCTGTCGTGACGTGGGTGTGTGTGTGTGTGTGTGTGCTGAATGGCTGAGTGTGAAACGAGCTGGGGTCTGTCTACGTGTAAACGTGTGTGCCAGCACGTAGGCAGGGTGCAGGTGATGTGGTGACACGATGCTCGACTGCATGCGTTTATATATTAGCGGTGCCTGGTAATTCCCCGCGCAATTCGCTCTTCCATCGAATTCCCGGGAGCGCCCTTCCGGGCTCCTATACAGTTCTTCTTCCTACACTCTGTCTGCCAACCCAGACGTGTAGCCTGTATTGTGGACGTATGTACACAATACAGTTACAAACATCTATACGATGTAGATGTGTTGAGAATTAAGTTGTTTTTTGTAAATATTGTGTATTATTAATATTACGTTTTATTGTTATTTATTATATACTATATATTGTTCTATATGTTCCTCATTATTAGTATCTCCTGTAGCTCTCTAGTAACTCTCTCCTGTTATTATTATTCTATTATTCGCCAACTATTTGTTCCTGACATGCTTATGCTAAGGTAGCTCAGATGCCAGATTGGGCAGGTGCGCAGGTTCTGAGCTAGGAGGCAGCAAAAGCCGATGTGCATGTGTGGCATACTAAGTAATATCGGATGGTGGTAAAGCCGTGGTGAAACACCTCCTTCATTGTGTGGGAGAAAGAGGGAACGACTGTGTGTCAGGTTGCTGGTGTGGTGGTGGGGGAGGGGGAGAAGGAATTAATTATGATTATATGCCTGGTGTGTGATGAGGTGGGGGAAGGGGAATAAAGGATTCTAGGTGCGTGGCT
>NW_014591545.1:0-917 GCF_000485595.1 Priapulus caudatus | reverse complement strand
GTGTGTGTGTGTGTGTGTGTGTGTGTGTGTGTGTGTGTGTGTGTGTGTGTGTGTGTGTGTGTGTGTGTGTGTGTGTGTGTGTGTGTGTGTGTGTGTGTGTGTGTGTGTGTGTGGTGTGTGTGTGTGGTGTGTGTGTGTGTGTGTGTGTGCGTGCGCACCAGTTTGAGTTCACATGTGTACGCGTCATGCACGTGGGTTGGGAAACTACGGAATAGGATAAGAATTAATTGCGCGCGCAGCATTAGACAAGTTGCCAATATGATAAGGTAGGTATAAAAGTCACACAAACGTGATACGTCATGACAATCACTCGAGTCGCAGTGCTCCCGCGGCATGTTGTAGTCGGCTGTATAGGATGGCTTCATTATCTAGTGTTCTGGAGTGCAACTTCTCACAGTCGCTGATAGGAAATGAAAGCGTAACTGCGTGTGGGGAGACGGGCGACGTTCAACCGGCTATACCGGGAATTCAGAAATGGGTAGCCTATCTGCTAATTCCTGTCAGCATTCTCAACATACTTGCTATTCTTCTCGTCATCTTGGCCGTGACACGGACATCATACCTGCAGGAGCCGCCCCACAAGCTGATCTCAAACGCGTCAGCAGCAGGAAGGCGCCGACGACAATGCCGAACGCTCTTCGCAGCTTTAGATGCTTGACGAGAGCGTATAGAAGGCGTGACTCTTCTGCAGCTTCTCCTGCGGACCGCCGGCTCCCTCAGCGGCTGGATGCGCCTTGTATCTGTCTTACGTGATGGCAATGAGGCGGGTTTACAGATGTGGTAGCCGGAAAACGAGCCGTAGCTTGAAGTGTTTCGCAGGCATAGATCTTTGTGGAATTGATAGAAATGTTTTAATGGCGCAAAGAAGTTCCTTTGAACTCGCATACAGAAGTCAGCGACAGCCCAATGTTTGAGAT
>NW_014591544.1:0-917 GCF_000485595.1 Priapulus caudatus | reverse complement strand
AGTAGTAGTAGTAGTAGTAGTAGTAGTAGTAGTAGTAGTAGTAGTAGTAGTAGTAGTAGTAGTAGTAGTAGTAGTAGTAGTTGCTGTTGCCGTTGTTGTTGTTGCTGCTGCTGTTGCTGCTGTGGCTGCTGCTATCGCTGCTGCTGCTGTTGCTGCTGTTGCTGCTGTTGCTGCTGTGGCTGCTGCTATCGCTGCTGCTGCTGTTGCTGCTGTTGCTGCTGTGGCTGCTGCTATCGCTGCTGCTGCTGCTGGTGTTGTTGTTGTCAAATTAAATCGCAGCGACGATGACTAGTTCTTATTAATTCATCGATGTCTCTTATATGATGTAGGATTTGACATGTGAGAGTCAAAAATTACCTCAAAAAACCATCAACCACCCGCAACAAATACACTGTATCTTTGCAACCTATGCTGGCTAATTGTATTAATAAATTTGGGATTTTCAATATTTATCTGTTGCCGATGTTAATTATCTTTGCGTTTAGCTGTGTAACCCGCCAACGACGTTGTCGCTGTAAACACAATAAGCGTGTATCTGTGATGGAATACCTTTCAGTTTAGCTGTGTAACCTGCCAACGACGTTGTCGCTATTAACGCCATGCAGACACGCTTGTATCTGTGATTGATTGATTGATTGATTGATTGATTGATTGATTGATTGCAGGAGCTGGTAAAACTGACGATCATGGATCTGCTGCTCACCGTCGCCTCGATCATAGTCATTGACTTTGTGCGAGGGTTGACGGTGCGGGGCGTGCGTCGCATCTACTGCTGGAATCTAGAGACGCAGTTCGTAAGCTTTCCCACACCACTACGCTCTCTATTATAATGGTTGAGTATCTAGTGTGACTGTATGTGGTGTGTGTGTGTGGGAGGGAGGGTGTGGGGGAGGGTTGTGTGTGTGCGTGTGCGCGCG
>NW_014591543.1:0-917 GCF_000485595.1 Priapulus caudatus | reverse complement strand
CTCTCTCTCTCTCTCTCTCTCTCTCTCTCTCTCTCTATTTTGCCCTCCCTCTCACCCCCTCTCCCCTCTCACTACCTCCTCTCTCTCTCTCTCTATCACACACGATTTATTTCTCGGCAGCGCGTTCTCATAATCAGCGAGATAATAATATCCACGTATAAATTCTCGCTCGATCGACCAGGTGAAGTACGTGGCAGTGGCAGTGGTGGCGGCGGTGGTGGCGGCGGTGGTGGTGATGCAGGTTGGCAGAGAGTGCCGCCATATATCAGTCTGGCTTCAGTCGCACGCCACAGCCTCCCATCAGCGGCTTAATGAACTCATGCATGTGCTGGTTATAACGCGGCTGCTGCATGTGCTTAATACATGATTTGCTTAATACATGATGTGTTTAATACATGCTTAATGCATGATGTGTTTAATACATGCTTAATGCATGATGTGCTTAATACATGCTTAGTGCATGATGTGCTTAATACATGCTTAATGCATGATGTGTTTAATACATGCTTAATGCATGATGTGCTTAATACATGCCTAATACATGATGTGTTTATTGCATGCTTAATACATGATATGTTTAATACATGCTTAATGCATGATGTGTTTAATACATGCTTAATGCATGATGTGTTTAATACATGCTGAATGCCTGATGTGTTTAATACATGCTTAATACATGATGTGTTTAATACATGCTTAATACATGATGTGTTTAATGCTGTGCTTAATGCATGTGTTTAACACATTCTTAATCCATGATGTGTTTAATACTGTGCTTAATGCATGTGTTTAATACACGCTTAATGCATGATGTATTTAATACATGCTTAATGCATGATGTGTTTAATACATGCTTAATACATAATGTGTTAATACATGCTTAATGCATGTGTTTAATACATGCTTAATCCATGATG
>NW_014591542.1:0-918 GCF_000485595.1 Priapulus caudatus | reverse complement strand
GCGTACGCACGCACACACACACACTCACGCGTACGCACGCACACACACACTCACGCGTACGCACGCACATACACACACTCACGCGTACGCACGCACGCACACACACTCACGCGTATGCACGCATGCACACACACACACTCACGCGCACGCACACACTCACGCGTAAGCACGCACGCACACCGCATGCATGCACACACGCTCACGCACTCACGCATAAGCACGCACGCACACCGCACGCACGGGTGCACGCATGCACACACACACACTCACTCGTACGCACGCACACACACACACTCACGCGTACGCACGCATGCACACACACAGACAGACAGACACACATACACAAACATACACAGACACACACGCACACAGACTGACAGACACACACACACACAGTCACGCGCACGCACACACGCACGCATGCAGACACACACACACACAAACACACACACTATCTCTTTTTTGCAAACCGTTATTTCATCTAATTTTTCACTTTATTAATTTGTTTCGGATTATCTGCCTGGAGCGAGAACGCTAACGACATTGTTTTCAAGAGATTCTCTAGAGAAAAAAAACCCGACGTTGCTAACTCTCATTTACTCATGCAGTCAACAGGTGGCGCCGGCGAGCCCCAACGTCTCGGCGACTCGCCGCATGCATCCGCCATCTTGAAACCGCAGCCGTTGAAAATCGGCGCGTTGCCGGGGGCGGTAACCATGGCGACGCAGCAGCTGAGCATCAGTGAACTGTTTGCGAGCGCGGGAAAGGTGCGGGTGCCGGTGTCAGTCAACGGCGAGGCGCAGTCTATCGGCACGATGCCGCCGCTGCTCAAACGTCTGCTGTCGGATCCGGCCGTTGCCACGGTTACGCAGGTGAGTGGGGTTCTGGTGGGGGTGGTGGTGGCGGTGGCGGTGGCGG
>NW_014591541.1:0-918 GCF_000485595.1 Priapulus caudatus | reverse complement strand
AGAGAGAGAGACAAAGGTGGAGGCAGAGATAGAGACACATGCAGAAATAGAGATAAAGACAGGCACAGAGATAGAGCCGTAGACAAAGATGTAGAGAACTCGCCCGAGGGACTACGGTCGTAAGCGCAACAACAAGAGAGTAAGGCAGCCTGCGGGCATGCATGAGGAAAACGAGAAGAACGGCAAAAAAATGATCAAAGAGAAGCGAAAGAACAGCGGTAATCATATCGAGAAATGCCGGACGTCATATTGTGAAAGGGACAGGAAGACAAGAGAGGAAAACACATGTAGATTGTGGAGAGAAGGTTGGATGCACGGTTTCGGGTAATTTGCTAAAAGCGATAGAGCGGGAGCGTTCGGCGACGACGCGCTGCATGCAGGCTGGGTAATGACCCGCAGACACGGACACGATTAGATTTATTGATGGTCGGCAAAACCATCGAACGACAAATGATCTCGTCGTCTGTCACGAAAAAAGGGGAGCGAGCCGTAAAACAGAGACGTATGTCATATATATATAAAGGTTGAGATCGGCGGGAAAAAAAGCATAATTACCTTTATTACCTGGCTACTTTTTACGGATCGTATAAAGGAGGTTTTACGAGGTATAACCATCACCCGTAGCAGCAAACGTCGGCGACACGTATAGCAACGAATATTATAAATATTATATATTGTTAGCAGTAGTGTGAACATTGATCTTGTTGCACTAGCACAAGATGGCGGACATTCACACGCGGCGTTTCGTTTGAAGTAGGTTCCAATTCGTGGTGCGATTGATAACGTAACACGTGGACGCGTCATCAAACCTTAATGACGGAGACACGCATGAGTCTGAACGATCGTCGGAGGAGAGAGAGAGAGTGTGAGTAAGGAAGAGGGAAGAATGAGAGCGAGAGACAGAGAAAGAGAGAGAGA
>NW_014591540.1:0-918 GCF_000485595.1 Priapulus caudatus | reverse complement strand
TCTCTTCTTCTTCTTCCTCCTCTCTCTCTCTCTCTCTCTCTCTCTTCCTCTCTCCTCTTTCTCTCTCTCTCTGTCTTTGTCTCTCTATCTCTCTCTCTCTCGCTCTCTCTCTCTCTTTCTCTCTCTCTCTCTGTCTTTGTCTCTATACCTCTCTCGCTCTCTCTGTCTCTCTCTCTCTCACACTCTCTCGCTGTCCCTTTTCTCCTATTCTTTCCCCATCACCCTCTCTCCTCTCCCCCGCCCCCGCTCACTGCCTCTTCCTTCGCTCCTCTCTCCTCTCTCCCGCCCCCGCTCACTGCCTCTTCCGGCGCAACTCTTTCGGCCGTAACTATATTACCGGTCAGAGCAATATGCCACCTCGTTACACCTCCCCCTCGCGCGCGCCATCTCCCGGGGGACAACGAAAATAGGATATGCTCAATTTGCTCGTCATTTCCAGTTCGCGCGCGCGCTCTCGCTTCCTCCCTCTCTCTCTCTCCTCTCGCACCTCCTCTCTCTCTCTCTCCGCCTCTCATCTCTCTCTCTCCTCTCTCTGTTCTCTCCTCCTCCTCTCTCCTGTCTTTCTCTCTTTCTATCTCTTTACCTCGTCTTCTCGCTCTCTCTCCTCTCTCTCTCTCTGCCTCCTCTCCTCCTCTTCTCTCTCACTCCCCGCGCCCTTCGCGCTCTTCTCTCATTTCTCTCTCCTCCTTCTCTCTCTCTCTTCTCTCTCTCTCTTCTCCTATCCTCTCTTCTCGCCTCTTCTCTCGTCTCTTGCTCTCGCCTCTCTTCTCTCCTCATCTCTCTATCTCTCTCTTTATCTCTATCTTCTACCTCTACCCCCCTCTCTTCTACCACCTCTCTCTCTCTCGTCCTTCTCTCTCCTCTCTTCGCTCTTCATTCTCTCATCTGTCTCGTCTCTCCTCTCTCTGTGTCTCTCCC
>NW_014591539.1:0-918 GCF_000485595.1 Priapulus caudatus | reverse complement strand
TCTACCCCCGTCTATTTATCTATCCCCGTCGATCTATCTATCCCCCGTCTATCAGATATACGGGGGATAGATAATCTACCCCCGTCTATCTATCTATCCCCCGTCTATCTATCTATTCCCCGTCTATCTATCTATCCCACCGTCTATCTATTTATCCCCCGTCTATCTATCTATCCCCCGTCTATCTATCTATCCCCTGTCTATCTATCTATATCTATCTATCCCCCGTCTATCTATTTATCCCCCGTCTATCTATTTATCCCCCCGTCTATCTATCTATTCCCCCGTCTATCTATCTATTCCCCCGTCTATCTATCTATCCCCCGTCTATACCCCGTCTATCTATCTATCCCCCGTCTATCTATCTATCCCCGTCTATCTATCTAGGGGATAGATAGATAGACGGGGGATAGATAGATAGAGGGAATAGATAGATAGACGGGGGGATAGATAGATAGACGGGGGGATAGATAGATAGTCGGGGGATAGATAGACAGACGGGGTCCCCGTCTATCTATCTATCCCCCCGTCTATCTATCTATCCCCGTCTATCTATCTATCCGGGATAGATAGATAGACGGGGGTCTATCTATCTATCCCCCGTCTATCTATCTATCCCCCGTCTATCTATCTATCTATCTATCCCCCCGTCTATCTATCTATCCCCCGTCTATCTATCTCTCCCCCGTCTATCTATCTATCCCCCTGTCTATCTATCTATCCCCCGTCTATCTATCTATCCCCCATCTATCTATCTATCTATCCCCCCGTCTATCTATCTATCCCCCGTCTATCTATCTATCCCCCTGTCTATCTATCTATCCCCCGTCTATCTATCTCCCCCGTCTATCTATCTATCCTCCGTCTATCTATCTAATCTATCTATCTATCCCCTAGACGGGGCTCTATCTATCCCCC
>NW_014591538.1:0-918 GCF_000485595.1 Priapulus caudatus | reverse complement strand
ACACCTCGGCTTGGGTTCTTTTCACCGTGCTCATCAAGCCGTTTATTTGCAAAACCTTTATGACGCAGGTGACGATCAATGGCAGATTATCGCGGGAAATATTCGCCCCGACATCCAAGATACGATCACCGCACTTCAGGCGCAAAATGGTGAATACACTTTAGAAACCGTCACCCCAGCCGGAGAGCGCGCGTACCAACGTATCACTGCAATTAAATCTGTCATAACGTGGGATAAACAATTACTAGGGCTCGCTGCCGTTGCCGCCGAACCCAGTACCCGTATTATCTCTTTCACCGTGACCGAAGCAGGCTATTATCTGGATGGACAACATCAACTTGATGAGAGTTATGCCGATCTAAAAACCGACTTATTGGGTGAAACCTGTTGCACTATCTATGGCGCGATGACAGCATTGCTCACGGCTCGAATGCAGCAACACGCAGGCACAATCACCTTATTAAACTGTGACAACTTACTCAGCAATGGCGAACGTTTTTACGCCGGATTACAACAGTTTTTGCAGCGCCGTGGCGATATGCAGTTGCTCAGCTGGTTGAATGAAAATAGCCGTTCACCTAACTCAATGGTCGATAGAATCACCCCGCGCCCTCCCGCTTCATTGCGCCAACGCGTACTGAATGCAACGGGGCAAGATGACCCAGCGGCGGTGATGGGTGAAGCCTTTATCCAATGGGTGATTGAAGACAACTTTATTGCAGGTCGCCCGGCATGGGAGAAAGTCGGCGTCGAAATGGTCAGTGATGTCGAGCCTTATGAGGAAGCGAAGATTCGTTTACTCAATGCCACGCATAGCTGTATCGCATGGGCGGGAACATTACGCGGTTATCATTTTATACACGAAGGTGTGCATGACGCCGAAGTACGTCAACTCGCTTATGATTATGCCACAGAAGG
>NW_014591537.1:0-918 GCF_000485595.1 Priapulus caudatus | reverse complement strand
CCCGTGCGCTTACAGACATAGCTTACACGTACACACCCGTGCGCTTACATACATAGCTTACACGCACACACGCGTGCGCTTACAGGCATAGATTACACGCACATACCCGTGCGCTTACAGACATAGCTTACACGCACACACCCGTGCGCTTACAGACGCAGCTTACACGCAGGCACCCGTGCACTTACAGACATGGCTTACACGTACGCACCCGTGCACTTACAGACATAGCTTATACGTACATACCCGTGCGCTTTCAAACATAGCTTACATGTACATACCCGTGCGCTTATAGACATAGCTTACACGCACGCACCCGTGCGCTTACAGACATAGCTTACACGTACACACCCGTGCGCTTACAGACATAGCTCACACGCACACACCCTTGCGCTTACAGACATAGCTTACACGCACACACCCGTGCGTTTACAGACATAGCTTACACGTACACACCCGTGCGCTTACAGGCATAGCTTACACGCACGCACCCGTGCGCTTACAGGCATAGCTTACACGTACACACCCGTGCGCTTACAGACATAGCTTACACGTACATACCCGTGCGCGTACAGACATAGCTTACACGCACACACCCGTGCGCTTACAGACGCAGCTTACACGGACGCACCCGTGCGTTCACAGACATAGCTTACACGTACACACCCGTGCGCTTACAGACGCAGCTTACACGTACACACCCGCGCGCTTACAGACATAGCTTACACGTACACACCCGCGCGCTTACAGACATAGCTTACACGCACGCACCCGTGCGCTTACAGACATAGCTTACACGCACACACCCGTGCGCTTACAGACATAGCTTACACGTACATACCCGTGCGCTTACAGACGCAGCTTACACGCAGGCACCCGTGCACTTACAGACATGGCTTACACGTACACACTCGTACG
>NW_014591536.1:0-918 GCF_000485595.1 Priapulus caudatus | reverse complement strand
GAAGGGATAGCAGGATGAAGGAATCAGTCCTTGCTTTTATTGTGTAGTGTGTAGCATGATGTCCGTGTGAACATATCTACACACGCAGGCACGCACACACGCACGCACGCACGCACGCACGCACGCACACACGCATATATATCAAGATCTAATAATATATACCAAGTGTATGTACAGAGATATGTACAACGGGAAAACGGTAAAGAGGCCGGTAGGTAGGAGGCATGATTACGATCCAATATCTCAGCGTTGGAGTGTCGTAGACTCGTAGGGACAAGGGGCTGGTCTTGTTTTAGAGAGAAAAGAAATGCAATACTATGAACTTATTCTAGGCTTTAGTAAAAGTAGAATAATTTGGCCATAAAATAGCACTATTTTCTCATTTTCCGCCGTACAATCTAGGTATTATTATCTCTTATAATAATGAATATAATATTATTATAATTAATATATATTATATTAATTATATTCTTATATGATAATAATAATAATTATCATAGAGACGCCGCTGCCGCGCACCTGACGATGTCCTTGTCCTGCTTGCGCAGCTTCCCCTCGTTGCTACGGTTACGCAGCTGCAGCCGCTGAAGCTGCACCTTCAGTGAGTTCTCCTCTGTGTGATGCTTCAACAGCATGTTGGGAAGTTCGTTCTCAGCGTTCTGGTATTTGTCCAGATCCTGGAGTAAAGAGAGAAGACGTGAGAGAGAGAGAGAAGGGAGGAAGGAAGGGGTAGGGGAGGGAGGGAGAGGCAGAAAGAGAGAGAGAGAGAGGAGAGAGAGAGAGAGAGAGAGAGAGACAGAGAGAGGAGGAGGAGGAAAGAGAGAGAGAGAGGGTGAGAGAGAGAGAGAGAGAGGAGGAGAGAGAGAGAGAGAGAGAGAGAGAGAGAGAGAGAGAGAGAGAGAGAGAGAGAGAGAGAGA
>NW_014591535.1:0-918 GCF_000485595.1 Priapulus caudatus | reverse complement strand
CATTTTTTGTTTAAGGGTACAAACAATTAATAGAGATGCCCTTAAATTTAATCTTTTATAGCGCCACCCTATCAATTGAATTATTGCTTCTATGAAATCAATAATTATGTAGGAAAACCAGCAATATTATTCGGGGTTACTCAGTTATAAGGAGTTTAAAAGTTAAATAATCAGAGGGAAAATTAAAAGCGGAAGGTTTTGCTTGCAAAAAACTAGAAAAGTATGTCTAAGTGAGCGTTTAATTAGATGATAGGGATATCAATTTGTAACATGTAAACCCATACCAAAATTTTTTTGATATATGCGCACTTAGTGACTACACATTAATCCCGTTTCTCTTTGTTGCTGAACGTAGTTGCAGTGCGCAGCAGTTGTGTTAAATCCACTACTATGAGATAAACTAGCCCTATTTAGTGGCCTGCGTTTTTGGCGCATGAAAGAAACCTTAATCTATTTAATATTTCTACTTAGTTAGCTTATGTCGATACAAAGTACATCACGAATTCAGTCAATGCCCGTGCAGTTGGTTAATCAGATTGCTGCAGGAGAGGTTGTTGAACGCCCTGCATCTGTGGTTAAAGAGTTGCTGGAAAATAGCTTGGATGCTGGCGCGACCAAAATAAGTATCGATATCGAACAAGGCGGTACAAAACTTATACGCATTACTGATAATGGTAATGGCATCCATAAGGATGATTTGGTTCTATCCTTATCTCCACATGCGACCAGTAAAATTCGTAGTATTGATGATTTAGAAGAAGTAACTAGTTTAGGTTTCCGTGGTGAGGCTTTGCCTAGTATTGCTTCTGTGAGTCATTTACAACTAACCTCCTGTTGGCAAGATAGTGATGATACTTGGCAAGTAACAATGAATAATAGCCAGGCTAGCGATATTGCACCGGCAGCAAAGAGACAAGG
>NW_014591534.1:0-919 GCF_000485595.1 Priapulus caudatus | reverse complement strand
CGATTAAATTCGCTGGGCGCGGCGATTAAAATCGTCGCCCGATATTTTTATACGCTCGTGTGCCCCTAGCATAAGTGTGAGGGGGGAAGAAGGAGAGGCCGGATGTCGTTGCCAGATTCCCACGTAAAAATGTGCAATTTTTTCTGTTCCTAGATGATTGAAATCGCAACAATTTCGGGGGATTTCGCGTATTGGTTGACTTCCATTCCCGAATCACGAAAGAATTTATCCGGTATTTCCCGATTCCCAGCTATTTAAAATGGTCCAACCCCGCATCCCGAAAATAGCCGTCCCACCGTAGATTTTTGTTAGGCACATGTTCTAATGAGATGGCTTGCTTTTTTAAATGAGATGTGTGCGGGCCGAACGTTATGCACAACTGGGTGGGCTAAATACACACACCGTGTAAATTACTGTGGCATATAGGATCCGTGCCTTAAATTGACTCGGGCGGGCAGTAATTATACGAGTTTGTCGAAGGCCACTGTTGGAACCACTTCTTCGCGAAACCGGGGAGACGTTGACCCGACACGATGTACACTCAACCTGTATATGTAATGGTGGTCGCTCAGGGTAGAAAGCTCAAGGTAGGGGAGAAAGCAGCCGAAACGCACGTTCATCATTTGCAGGAGTGCATTCCATAGATTCCGTGAGTTTTCACTGATCTTTCGTGTCCACCAAAGGTGCGCTTCGCTCGTGTCGCTCTGTAGAACTGTCGGCTGACACATGCTACACTGTACGTACATATCGTACATAGCTACCTCTCCAGCGCGCCTTGGCAGCACGCACATTCTATATAGCGATCTCCCCATCGCGTTGGCTGGTGGCGCTCCTGCGTCCAGTCATAGCGCGAGTTGATCGATTAACGAACACCCAGCCGGTTTTCGCTCTCTCTCTCTCTCTCTCTCTCTCTCTCTCT
>NW_014591533.1:0-919 GCF_000485595.1 Priapulus caudatus | reverse complement strand
TGGGGATGTTTTTAATAGTGCCACCGCGGATTATATTACCCCGGATGTCTATGTACGAAAAATAAAAGATCAATGGGTAGTTTCACTTAATCAGGAAACGATACCTGAACTAAAAATCAATCGCTATTACTCAAACATGATTCCTAACGTTTCTAACAAAACAGATAGAGATTATTTGAAAAATAATATGCAACAAGCACGATGGTTCATAAAAAGTATTGATAATAGGAACAGCACCATTTTAAATGTTGCAAAGGCAATAATAGAAAGACAGAGTGCTTTCTTACAATATGGTGATGAGGCAATGAGACCAATGATTCTCAAAGACCTTGCCGAACAACTGGCGCTTCACGAGTCAACCATTTCACGAGTTACCACCCAGAAATACATGCATACCCCTCGAGGTGTTTATGAATTCAAGTATTTCTTCTCCAGCCATGTCGGCACGAATACAGGGGGTGCATGCTCGGCGACTGCCATTCAAGCCATGATAAAAAAATTAATTACTGCAGAGGATCCTAAAAAACCACTCAGTGACAGTAAATTGACAAACCTGCTTACAGAGCAGGGAATCAATGTAGCGCGACGTACAGTCGCTAAATACCGGGAAGCAATGTTGATACCTTCATCTCACGAGAGAAAAACTTTCGTTTAGCTGCCATTCACTATTAGACAGTTACACTGTTTCTCTAGCAACTCGGTGAATTTGGTTACTATTTCTCAAAAACTAGATTCGATTTAATCCACAAGGAGATAACTATGCAATTAAATATTACTGGTCGACATATAGAAGTAACAACGGCTCTCAATGACTACATTCTTGAGAAATTCAGTCGCATTAGCCGTCATTTTGACCAGGTGTTAAATATTAATGTCATACTCGAAGTACAAAAACTAGAACACAAAGCAGAAGCCTCTC
>NW_014591532.1:0-919 GCF_000485595.1 Priapulus caudatus | reverse complement strand
GTTGCAGCATCTACACTGTGCATGGTGGCTGTGTTGTGGTTGCAGCATCTACACTGTGCATGGTGGCTGTGTTGTGGTTGCAGCATCTACACTGCGCATGGTGGCTGTGTTGTGGTTGTAGCATCCACACTGTGCATGGTGGCTGTGTTGTGGTTGTAGCATCTACACTGTGCATGGTGGCTGTGTTGTGGTTGTAGCATCTACACTGTGCATGGTGGCTGTGTTGCGGTTGCAGCATCCACACTGCGCATGGTGGCTGTGTTGTGGTTGCACACTGCGCATGGTGGCTGTGTTGTGGTTGCAGCATCTACACTGTGCATGGTGGCTGTGTTGTGGTTGTAGCATCTACACTGTGCATGGTGGCTATGTTGTGGTTGCAGCATCCACACTGCGCATGGTGGCTGTGTTGTGGTTGCAGCATCCACACTGCGCATGGTGGCTGTGTTGTGGTTGCAGCATCCACACTGCGCATGGTGACTGTGTTGTGGTTGCAGCATCCACACTGCGCATGGTGGCTGGGTTGTGGTTGCAGCATCTATGCAATGCACGGCAGCTTTGTCGTGGTTGCAGCATCCTTGCTATGCATGGTGGGTGACTGGGTGTGTTGTTACTATAGCATCCACACAATGCATCGTGACTGTACCCGGAGTGGTTGTATGATATTACGCCCCCACCCTCATTATAGCCAGAAGCAGCGTACGCGCAGCTAGTAGTAGCTGATGCTGCCTAAATGCAACTGCTGTGTCACGCGTGAGGAAGTACCTAGGGCACAGCTGAGCTGTGTACGTGTGCTCACCTGGTGTTTGCCTTCTAGTATTAGCATAGCGGTCTATTTAGTATTGCTTGGCACAGTGTACATTTAAATACCAGTATTTGTACACGAACATGTCAGGTTGAAGCTTTCTTGAAAAGTATCCCG
>NW_014591531.1:0-919 GCF_000485595.1 Priapulus caudatus | reverse complement strand
TATTGATAACACGTTGTAATTTACTGGCTTCTTGTCAAAATGGGGCATGAGTACATTAGAACAGTTAAACTTTTCCAATACCTTTTCACTTTACCTGAAATATTTTTTTCTGAGCATAAACCCAAGCCATTAAATAATGATTTTATAATTCATTTTAATGAACGCGTTTCGGACTTGCTTGGGCTTGATGTCAGTGAATCAAAACGAGATGATTTTCTCGATATATTTACCACTAAGAAATCGTTCACTGGATTTAAACCGTTAGCCGCTTGTTATGCCGGCCACCAATTTGGTCATTTTGTTTCTCGTTTAGGTGATGGACGCGCAATTTTGTTAGGACAAATGCGGACAAAAAATAATCAGCCTTGGGATCTGCAATTAAAGGGCGCTGGTCCAACGCTTTATTCTCGTGGCAGTGATGGACGTGCAGTCTTACGTTCTTCGATAAGAGAATATTTATGTAGCGCTGCAATGCATGGGTTAAATATACCTACAACGCACGCTTTATTTCTATCAGGTAGTGAAGAAGACGTTTACCGTGAAAAAATAGAGCCTGGTGCTATGGTTTTACGTGTAGCACCTAGTCATATTCGGTTTGGAAGTTTTGAATATTATTTTTATTCTCAGCGTTATGATGATTTAAAGCTTCTAATTGATAATGTAATAGAGCAATACTTTTCTCACTTACTAACGAATGAAAATCCGTATATTGCATTTTTAGATGAAGTAATTACAGCGACTGCTTCAATGATTGCAAAGTGGCAAGCGGTTGGTTTTACACATGGCGTAATGAATACCGATAACATGTCAGTCCATGGAGTAACTATAGACTACGGTCCTTTTGGTTTTATTGAACAGTTTGACCCTGGTTATATTTGTAATCACTCAGATCATCAAGGCCGTTATGCTTTTAATAAAC
>NW_014591530.1:0-919 GCF_000485595.1 Priapulus caudatus | reverse complement strand
GAGAGACAATGCTGCAATTAAAAATTTCTGATCCTGGTAATAAAGCGACTCGTTTCAATTTTAGGTTTATGTAACACAAAATGAGGTTTTCATTAGTATCGCTTAACTCAATAACGCTACTGAAATCCATTGGACATTGCTGAACATTTGTTATATTTGACAGTTGAACTATCATGATTAAACCGCTTCATATTGGACAGCATAAATTAAAGAGCAATATCCTACTTGCTCCCATGGCAGGAGTTACAGATCGGCCTTATAGGGACATATGCCGCAAGTTTGGTGCAGGATTAGCCTCAGCAGAGATGATTGCCTCTGACATTAATTTATGGAATTCTAAAAAGTCCTCGTCCCGTCTTATTTCAGGCGACGAAGCAGAGCCTCGCTGCGCACAAATTGTCGGCACAGATGCTTACACTATGGCAGAAGCTGCCAAACGGTGTGTTGACCTAGGCGTGCAGATCCTGGATATCAATATGGGATGTCCCGCCAAAAAAGTCTGCAATAAGGCCGCTGGATCTGCTCTACTTCAGCACCCAAACTTAGTGAAAGACATTTTATCCCATGTTATTTCAGCCATCGATATTCCCGTCACCTTAAAAATCCGCACTGGATGGTCAAAGAAAAACAAGAATGCTTTATATATTGCCAGAATTGCCGAAGATAGCGGTATCGCTGCTTTGCATATTCATGGCAGAAGCAGACAAGAAGGTTACACCGGACACGCAGAATACGAAACCATTCGCAAAATCAAAGAGCAGGCCAATATTCCCATCATCGCGAACGGAGACATAAAATCCCCCTTAGACGCAAAATTCGTTTTGGAATACACCCACGCAGATGGACTACTTTTGGGTAGAATTACGCGTGGTCAGCCTTGGATATTTGACGATATAAACCATTATTTAACGACAAAAAA
>NW_014591529.1:0-919 GCF_000485595.1 Priapulus caudatus | reverse complement strand
GTCGTGTGTGTGTGTGTGTGTGTGTGTGTGTGTGTGTGTGTGTGTGTGTGTGTGTGTGTGTGTGTGTGTGTGTGTGTGTGTGTGTGTGTGTGTGTGTGTGTGTGTGTGGCAATTAGTGCTCTCGGTGCTGCATCTCGTAGCGGTTACGTGCCGCGGAGGCTGTAGCTCGACGATGCGCATAATGATGACGAGCGAATCGATACGGCAGCAGCCCCGCGTACACTGGCGAATTAGAATAATATCATGGCTCGTTATCGCGAGTTCGAAACTCATTAACTATATCGCCTGCGACACGTCGTCGGCAGCCCGGGCCGGGAAACATGACCGAGAGATAAGATTTGCGTCAACCAGATCCGCTCCAATCATCTTAGAAACCTGTGCTTGTTTTAACCACAGACGCCAGCCCCTCCCTCCACCCTACCCGCCACCCCTGCCTACACATAGTATAGACGCCTGCGCCCGTTCCTGCGGGTCGCATGCACCTGGCCGCAGTGGAAAATTAGTGACCAGTAGCCTTAATGACTACCGTTTGCTGATTGTCACTGATTAGATTAGGGGGCAGTAATTACGCCGCGTGGCCTTGTAAACAAGACAAATGAGCATGCAGGCGAGTGCTACTCGTGCATGTGTTACGTCACTGCGGGCGCAAAAGGCACCCGAACTAAAATAACGCGAAACAACTACAGTGTTGGCGATAGCATGCATATCAGGCATACCAAGGGCAATAGTTTGTTATAAACCCCCAGTCAATTATTCTATCGTAGTCGAAAGTCAAAACCGGAAACTAATCTAATGTATTCGTTGTATAGTGTTCTAAATTATCCTACACAGCACACACGCACACACACACACACACATATATATATATATATATATATACACACACAACACACACACACACACACACACACACACACAC
>NW_014591528.1:0-919 GCF_000485595.1 Priapulus caudatus | reverse complement strand
TTCCCTTATGAGTTACTCATAATAGCTTTCCTTATGAGTCACTCATAATAGCTTTCCTTATGAGTCACTCATAATAGTTTCCCTTATGGGTCACTCATAATAGCTTTCCTTATGAGTTACTCATAATAGCTTCCCTTATTAGTTACTCATAATAGCTTTCCTTATGAGTTACTCATAATAGCTTTCCTTATGAGTTACTCATAATAGCTTTCCTTATGAGTTACTCATAATAGCTTCCCTTATGAGTCACTCATAATAGCTTCCCTTATGAGTTGCTCATAATAGCTTCCCTTATGAGTTGCTCATAATAGCTTCCCTTATGAGTTGCTCATAATAGCTTCCCTTATGAGTTACTCATAATAGCTTTGCTTATGAGTTGCTCATCGTAGCTTTCTTTATGAGTTACTCATAATAGCTTTCCTTATGAGTGGTATATTGTGGCTTCCCTCATGAGTTGCTTATCGTAGCTTTCCTTACGAGTGGTATATCGTGGCTTTCGTCACGCATGGCTCATCGTAGCTTTCTCCATCACGCGTCACTAATCATAGCATCCCTCGCCCGCGCCGCTCACCATGGCTTCCTGCTTCCTCTCAGCTCGAGGATGCGGAGTTTGCGAAGATCGTCGCCGTGAAGGCGCGGCAGGGCGTCGAGATGGAGCTGGCAGAGCTGCAGAACCAGCTCGACGACGTGATCACGGGCAAGCGCCTCGCCGAGACGCGCCTCACCGAGACGACGCGAGACAAGAACGCGCTCGAGACGAAGCTCGAGGAGGAGCAGGAGGACCTGGAGGACGTCATACGCAAGCACCGCGCCATCGTAGCACAGGTGAGAGAGGGGAGGGGGGAGGAGGGGGAGGAAGGGATGAGGGAGGGAGGAGCAGGAGGACCTGGAGGACATCATACGCAAGCACCGCGCAATC
>NW_014591527.1:0-920 GCF_000485595.1 Priapulus caudatus | reverse complement strand
TGTTAGCTCTGCTCTATAACTATAGCCCCATAGCTCCGCAGCAGGCCTGCGGCGGCGTATGATGGGTTATAGCCCTGCTGCGTAGAGCGAGGGCTATAGTTCTATAGGCTAAGGTTAGATTAGCTTAGCATAGGTCGAGTGAAAGGTAGAGTGACACAGAGGGAGAGAAAGCGAGTGTAAGAGCGAGAGCGAGCGAGAGTGACGGCGTGCGTGGAAGTGTGTATGAGTCTGGGAGAGCACGCGTGAGAGGGAGAGAGAGAAAGCGGCGAGATAAGCTAGATAGAGAGATGGCTAAGACAGAGAGAATTAACATGCAAATAATAAATGCTAGTTGTATTTTGTAAATGAAGCGTTTATTTTTCCAACGAATTTACTTTTAAATGATTTACAATTTATATAATATAATGTTTATACTAAACTAGCAAATTATTGATTTTTTTTCTTTTGATTCCTGAAGTCAATCGTACACTGACAATGCTAAACACTAAGCTAAGCTATGCGAAGCTAATCGAACTTAGAAAATAACTGCATCAAACAATATATGTTTGGCTGACTACTGACATCAACCTATATACAATCGACTAATTATAGATATGAACAAATATACGATCGACTGACTATTGATATGAACAAATATACGATTGACTGACTATCGATATAAACTAATATACGACTGACTGACTATTGATATGAACAAATATACGGTTGACTGACTATTGATATGAACTAATATACGATTGACTGACTATCGATATAAACTAATATACGACTGACTGAATATTGATACGAACAAATATACGATCGACTGACTATTGATATGAACAAATATACGATTGACTGACTATCGATATAAACTAATATACGACTGACTTACTATTGATATGAACAAATATACGGTTGACTGACTATTGATATGAACT
>NW_014591526.1:0-920 GCF_000485595.1 Priapulus caudatus | reverse complement strand
GATGAGTGAATGTGATAGTGAATAGTGAATAGATTATAATAATAGATTATAATAATAGATTATAATAATAGATTATAATAATAGATTATAATAATATATCTATTATTAATTATTCACTCCTGATATTATGTACGGTGCGCGCGCGCTTCGATTCTTTGTCTTTTTCGTTATGAGCCTATTACGGTCTCTCGGGTTTTCTTCAAGTAAATCTTGTTTAATAACTAAGCCACAATTAGATGACATGCGTGGTTAACAGCGGGTGTGTTCGCGTCTGTAAGGAGTTCGCGTTATCAAATTACCTATTGCTGCGTCACTCGTTGCTAACCGATCTCAGACGTACTTGCATGCATGACACGACGGAGCGCGAGAATGCGAGAGATAGTTACATGATATGCGGCACTCACTAGCGGCGGATCTGTACGATAGGCGGGTCTTCGTTATATAGGGTAAAAGTCACGCGAAAGAAAGGTGTTGGCACTGAGAAGGGTGAAGAGAGAGGGGAGAGAGTGAGAGAGAGAGAGAGAGAGAGAGAGAGGAGGAGAGAAGAGAGGAGGAGGAGAGAGAGAGAGAGAGAGAGAGGGAGAGAAAGAGAGAGGGAGGGTGTAGAGAGGATAGGAGGTGCGTGCGTGCGTGCGTGTGTGTGTGCGTGAGCGCGTACGTGCGTGCGTGCGTGTGTGTGTGTCCACGCAGACGTCGTGTGTTGCGAGGGAATCGGCAGTCGATGACGTGAACGTTCGTACATACGGCAGAGTGGTGTACGACATGTGCACGTGCACACTCACGTATGTTCGCTAGCTTGTACGACTAGTCCTTGCTCTGTGAACGCAGTATGTACGTTCTTACGGTAACATCGCATGCGATGCACGCACCACTACTACATGTACGTACACCGTACACGCACCACTACTACATGTACGTGC
>NW_014591525.1:0-920 GCF_000485595.1 Priapulus caudatus | reverse complement strand
AATACTTTAATGAATATTCGCTTTGGGGCAAATATAACCAGGTCAAATTTATTATATGATAGATAGGCCGATGATGCGATGTAAGTAATATTGATTTGATGGTGGCAATGCTGCCCAGAGTAAATTAATTATAAGACAGCGCGTAAGGTGCTCTATCTAAATAATATTTGCTGGGAGGCATGCGACCACGTCAAAGTTATTTAATATAAGGATGAGGCATAGATGCCGGTGTAAATATATTGCCTTTATCGGCCGGGCAATATCGACGCAGGTAGATTATTGGTTTAATGCGACAGGCGTAATGCTTGTAAAATATTGCTTGCAGGCAATGTAACCACGTAAATTATTATATAAGATAAGCATAATGCTTGTAGATAATATTGCTTATGGGACAATGTGCCCAAGTAGATTATTTTATAAGACAGGCGTAATGCTTATAATAATATTGCTTGGTGGCAATGTAACCAGGTAGATTATTATATAAGATAAGAAATCATGCTTGTAAGAATATTGCGTGTGGGGCAATGTGCCCAGGTAGATTATTTTATAAGACAGGCGTAATGCTTATAATAATATTGCTAAGTGGCAATGTAACCAGGTAGATTATTATATAAGATAAGCATCATGCTTGTAAGAATATTGCGTGTGGGGCAATGTGCCCAGGTAGATTATTTTATAAGACAGGCGTAATGCTATTAATAATATTGCTTGGGGGCAATGTAACCACGTAAATTATTATATAAGATAAGCATAATGCTTGTAATCATATTGCTTATGGGGCAATGTGCCCAGCTAGATTATTTTATAAGACAGTCGTAATGCGTATAATAATATTGCTCGGGGGAAATGCAACAAGGTAGATTATTATATAAGACAGGCATTATGCTTGTTATAATATTGCGTGTGGGTGAATGTGCCCA
>NW_014591524.1:0-920 GCF_000485595.1 Priapulus caudatus | reverse complement strand
TATATATATATATATTATTATTATGTGTGTGTGTGTGTGTGTGTGTGTGTGTGTGTGTGTGTGTGTGTGTGTGTGTGCGTGCGTGCGTGCGTGCGTACGTGCGCTTACTACGTGTAAAATCTTTGCGATCGTCAATAGTGCGTTCCGTTTCAGTTCGTACAATCGTGCTTACGATAATCTACGCCACGAACATTCCACGCGAACCTGTTCTCAAAAAGACAACCGCCCTTTTTATTTTACACAGTTACGTTTTCTATAATTGCGCATCATGATCTTCGTAAAATACCTTTGCTACATTCACAGCATATTTACCCGTTTCCGGTCTATGGCATGTGCGGCGAGAGTCGGCGACCCATTGATGCCCTGTTAGATACAAGTGCGAGGTGTGTGTACCATTATCGAAATGTAGTTCTCGCCGGAGTTTGATACGATGGTATATATACTGTCGGGGCAGCTAGAGCAGGTGGCGTATGTAGCAGCGTAGAGTCCGTGCACTGCTTCCAAATCCGTCGTGTGGTTGTCGCTGACCGAAATCCACAAATCCGAAATTCACAAGTTGCTGCTACTCCTTAACGTCGGACACGGTCTTGACGTCATCGCACACGTAAATACGTGTATATACGTACGTGCGCGTGCGTGTCTGTAACAGTATGCATACACGAACCGATAAGCGTTTACGCGCGCACACAGTCGCGCACGGACTAGCAGACACTTGTTGCTGTTGTAATGCGGCAACCAGTTTTGCGGACGGCGTCGGTGAGTGGCGGATATACAGGCGGGCTAAATGTGACGATTTGGCATCGAACCTGTTTCGTTCTGCTCTCTGATTACGCAGGTAAGCGCATCGTTTTCCGCCCGACCTCAGGCTCGCGATCGCAGACACGCGAACCCCAGCTGTGGTAGGCGAGCCTAGCTGTGGT
>NW_014591522.1:0-920 GCF_000485595.1 Priapulus caudatus | reverse complement strand
TGCATAGTGCATAGTGCATGCTATAGTGCATAGTGCATAGTGCATAGTGCATAGTGCATCAGTGCATCATGCATAGTGCATAGTGCATAGTGCATAGTGCATAGTGCATAGTGCATAGCGCATAGCGCATAGTGCAAAGTGCATGGTGCATGGTGCATAGTGCTTACTGCATAGTGCATAAATGCACTATGCACCATGCACTATGCACTATGCACTTTGCGATATGCGCAGTATGCACCATGCACTATGCACTATGCACTATGCACCATGCACCATGCACCATGCACCATGCACCATGCACCATGCACCAGGCACCATGCACCATGCACCATGCACTATGCACCCACTATGAATGCACTATACACTATATATGCACAATGCACTATGCACTCTGCACTATGCACTACAGTGTATGCACGTGCATAGTGCATAGTGCATGGTGCATGGTGCATGGTGCATAGTGCATAGTGCATATCGCATAGCGCATAGTGCATAGTGCATAGTGCATAGTGCATAGTGCATGGTGCATGGTGCATAATGCATAATGCATAGTGCATCGTGCATCGTGCATAGTGCATACACTGTAGTGCATAGTGCAGAGTGCATAGTGCATGGTGCATGGTGCATGGTGCATGGTGCATGGTGCATAGTGCATAGTGCATAGTGCATAGCATGTATTGCACTATGCACATATGCACAACTGCCCACTATACACTATACACTATGGCAGGTATCGCACTAATGCACCATGCGCATGCCACTATGCCACAATGCACGATGATCCTATGCATGTATTGCATCTATAGCACTATGCACTATTTCACTATGCCAGTATGCACTAAGGCACCATGCACTATTGCACTATGCACTATGCGCTATGCGCTATTGCACCTATGCCCCCACTATGCACTACAGCACTA
>NW_014591521.1:0-920 GCF_000485595.1 Priapulus caudatus | reverse complement strand
GTTAATCACCCCCAGTGACTTTTCTAATAACCGTTGGCTGAGCGAATTATTTAACAGCAAATTGCTGAGTTTCGGTGTCCGTCTTGCGAACACGCCTAGGGATTCAGAGGCGGCGAACAAATAGTCACTCACTTTACGCTTTTTCTTTTGATGATAATGGGCTAAAAATTGTGACTTTAATTCAGGAATATCCACTTTAATCGGGCAACTGTGCGTACAGGATTTACACGACAAACAGGCATTGAGTGATGCATACAATTCATCTTCTAAAGGATCAAGAGCGGCCACATTGACTGCTGTTGATGATGACAGTCGCAGCCACTCACGCAACATCGCTGCCCGTCCTTTGGGTGACTGGCGTTTATCACGCGTAGCTTTATAACTGGGACACATCGCCTCGCTGACATCCCAGCTAAAACAGGCTCCATTTCCATTGCAATGCATTGCGGAGTCATATTTTTTTGCCTGATCTAATGGCACTTGCGCATCATAGAGACCACGGTAGGGGGCGGCGTCAATTGCAGTAACCGAGCTTGAATGCTGAGTGGGTGACGCCAATTTACCGGGATTAAATAGATTATGTGGATCAAACACCGCTTTGATGTCTTCTAGCAAAGGGTAAAGCTGTTCGCCAAAAAAGAGGCGGGAATATTCTCCACGATAACCTCGGCCATGCTCGCCCCACAATAAGCCGCCGTATTGTTTGGCTAAGTGCGCCACGGTATCGCTGATGCTGCGGAGAAGTTTTTGATCGGTTGACTGACGCATATCTAAAGCAGGGCGAACGTGTAAACACCCCACATCGGCATGACCGTACATGCCATAATCCAGCCCATTTTCATCTAATACTCGGCGAAATGCTTTGATAAAGGCGGGTAAATTTTCAGGTGGCACAGCGCAGTCTTCAACAAAGGCAATCG
>NW_014591520.1:0-920 GCF_000485595.1 Priapulus caudatus | reverse complement strand
ACATCATGCACATCATGCACTACAATCATGCACATCATGCACATCATGCAATCAATCAGCACATCATGCACATCAATCATGCACATTATATACATCAATCATGCACATCATGCACATCATGCACATCATGCACTACAATCATGCACATCATGCACATCATGCAAATCAATCATGCAAATCAATCATGCACATCATGCACATAAAATCATGCACTACAATTGCATGATGTGCATGATTGATGTGCATGATGTGCGTGATTGATTTGCATGATGTGCATGATGTGCATGATTGTAGTGCATGATGTGCATGATTGATGTTCATGATGTGCATGATTGATGTACATATTGTGCATGATTGATGTGCATGATGTGTATGATTGATGTGCATGATGTGCATGATTGATTTGCATGATGTGCATGATGTGCATGATTGTAGTGCATGATGTGCATGATTGTAGTGCTACAATCATGCACATCATGCACATCATGCAAATCAATCATGCACATCATGCACACATCATGCAAATCAATCATGCACATCATGCACATCAATCATGCACATCATGCACTACAATCATGCACATCATGCACATCATGCAAATCAATCATGCACATCATGCACATCAATCATGCACATCATGCACTACAATCATGCACATCATGCACATTATGCAAATCCATGACACATCATGCACGCCAATCATGCACATCATAGTGATGCTTGCCCATGATGTGCCATGATTCGATTTGCATGATCGATGTCATGATTGTAAGTGCATCGATTTTGATGTGCATCGATTGGCACGATGCATGACCCGTTGATTTGCCACATGTTGATTCGGCATGATGTGCATGATGTGCATGATTGTAAGTGCAATGATGCTGCATGATGTGCGCGATGACGTTGATGGTATTATTTAT
>NW_014591518.1:0-921 GCF_000485595.1 Priapulus caudatus | reverse complement strand
CGCTGCGGAGGAGAGGAAGAAGAGGGGAAAAGAAGCTGGAGAGAGACTCAGGAGAGAGAGAGGACGATAGATAAAGATAGCATAAAAGGAGGCGGAGAGAGGAGGGAGAGAGGAGCAAGGAGAGGCGCGCAGCGCTGAGAGAGAGATAAGAGAGAGAGAGAGAGAGAGAGAAGAAGAAGATAAGAAGATGGAGATGTAGGCAGAGACACAATAGATAGGCAAGCAAGAGGATCAGAAATACGAAAGAAAGTCTGCGAGAGCAAAAAAGAACTGAGCTACACGAGAAAAAACACACAGCAGAGAGAAGAACAGAGAAGAAGAGAAGAAAGAGTAGATGAGACGAGTCAGGAGAGAGAGAGAGTGAGCGAGAGAGAGCGCGAAATAGAGAGGGCGCGCGCGCAAAAGAAAGACAGACCGAGAGAGAAAGAGAAACAGAGAAAAAGGGAGAGAGACACAGACAGACTAGATGTTAGCAAGTACTAATCGATGATACACCTTTGGAATACTGAAACCATCTATTTGAGAAAACATTGACAAACAGCAAATTTATAGCAAACTAAAAAACGATGTCTCATCACAAGAGGTTTATATAAACAATGACTTTTTAGAGATGAAGACGGAATGATGAAGATAAAGGTAGTAATTACTTTAACCTTTCGTTTAATGGGCGGGGCACAGGCACAACTGCGCTAACAATCGCGAGCACATGTACAAATTTTATTTAGGGTTTGCCATCATGCATGGACATCTGTATTTCTCAACCGACCTGCCATTGATTATCTTATTGGGTTACCTGCAGACGCAAAAGTAATTTCGCAAAATTTCAACGTATTCAAATGATACCAGGAGCGTATAATGACAAATTTGTCATATGACAAAAATGACATATTTGTCATTATACGCTCCTGACGATACGTATAC
>NW_014591517.1:0-922 GCF_000485595.1 Priapulus caudatus | reverse complement strand
CTCTCTCTCTCTCTCTCTCTCTCTCTCTCTCTCTCTCTCTCTCTCTCTCTCTCTCTCTCTCTCTCTCTCTCTCTCTCTCTCTCTCTCTCTCTCTCTCTCTCTCTCTCTCTCTTTCACTTTGAACATGTCAATGTGTGCCGAATGACGTTACTGCAACGTACTTTAGATCTCATTTGAAATTTGCTGTCGCTGTCATAAATATGATGAAATACGAAATGGAACTTGTTTAAAGCATATTTCAATCCTACATGTGTCATAAAATCTAATAATTTAACCCTAAAAATATAATTTCTGTAGATACGAGCAGCTTAAATTGACTAATTAATTAGCTTCAACTTCCAGCTCCATGTTTAATTTTAACAATCCCAACACAGTAATTCTGTGTTTTCACAGCTTGATGTATAGATTAGCAATCAGGGATGATCAGGTATTGCATAATTGCCTGACATGCCTTCTGAAATTCCTGAAGAGAACCCTGCATAAAATTTTACACATCATTTTAATATAAATTTGAAATCTCATATCCATATTCCCACAGCAGTTAAGAGTTAATCCATAATGATAGCACCTCGGGACAAGAAGGGGAGATGTATGAACTGGTCATCACCCACCACTGGTTATCTATCCATCCATTCATGTATTGACGGCACAGAGCACAGTGCAATATTAATGTGGGAAAGCGAGTAGCTGTGCTCACGCGATACAGCTATAGAAGAAAGAGGGCCAACCCACTCTGATAATACTTGTGTGCACATCAGCCTCACATCTCCATCGTTATTCTTGGCTGACATGCACTCTGTTGTGTGTGTGGTCACTGTGGTGTGCGTGTGTGTGTGTGTGTGTGTGTGTGTGTGTGTGTGTGTGTGTGTGTGTGTGTGTGTGTGTGTGTGTCGTCGTCCGTCGTGCGACGACGGCGCGCGCG
>NW_014591516.1:0-922 GCF_000485595.1 Priapulus caudatus | reverse complement strand
ACAAACGTCTGGCGCATCTAAAACCAGTAGTGATGCCCGGTGGTTCACAAGCGATGCGTGAGCCATGGCGTAATACTTGGGCACAATTAAATTCTAACTTTGGTTGGGATGCGTTCACACAAGAACATGCAAACCTAACACTGAGCCAAACATTAAATAAACACCCTGTTAAAACCTTGCAGCAGATGATTAACAAAGGCATCAATTCACCACTGAGCTCTTCTGCTGGCCGTTTGTTCGATGCCGTTTGTGCTGCAACCGGGCTGGCACCGCAGCAATGCAGTTATGAAGGACAAGCAGCAATGGCGCTGGAAGCCAGCATCGACAAACAAACCTTAGCGAATGTTTCGCCCTATCGATTCGATTTGAATAAACAAGGTGATGTATACGAAATTGATAGCAAACCAATGTGGACTAGCCTGCTGAATAATTTAAAAGCAAAAACAGAAGCCGGAATTATTGCTGCGCGTTTTCACCTTGGACTTGCGCAGAGCATTATTGAAACCGTAAGCCTGCTAGGCGAAAAAAACCACATTAACCGTGTTGCACTCAGTGGCGGTGTTTTTCAAAACCGCTGCTTGCTAGAACAAGTGGTTAGTGGTCTTAAACATAGAAATATACAGGTACTAACTCACCATCAAATACCCGCTAATGATGGTGGCATTGCATTGGGTCAGGCTGTTATTGCTGCCGCTCAAGAAATCAAACAAAGAAACTAATTAGAGTAATAATTATGTGTTTAGGTATTCCAGGTCAAATCATTGAAATTACAGATGAAAAAAATCTTATCGCCAAGGTTGATGTTTCAGGCGTTAAACGTCCAGTAAATATCGCCTGCATAATTAATGGTGAACACACTGCGCAAGACTGCATCGGTGACTGGGTTCTGGTGCATGTGGGTTTCGCCATGAGCCGCATCGAC
>NW_014591515.1:0-922 GCF_000485595.1 Priapulus caudatus | reverse complement strand
CATATTATTTGTATGGTTTTACGCATAGAAATATATAGAGACACTAACATATTATTTGTATGGTTTTACGCATAGAAATATATAGAGACACTAGTATATTATTTTTATGGTTCCACGCATAGAAATATATCGAGACACTACTATGTTATTTCTACAGTTCCATGCATAGAAATATATAGAGACACTAGTATATTATTTTTATGGTTCCATGCATAGACATATATATAGACACTAGTATATTATTTTTATGGTTCCACGCATAGAAATATATCGAGACACTACTATGTTATTTCTACAGTTCCATGCATAGAAATACATAGAGACACTACTATGTTATTTCTACAGTTCCATACATAGAAATATATAGAGACACTACTATGTTATTTCTACAGTTCCATGTATAGAAATATATAGAGACACTACTATGTTATTTCTACAGTTCCACGCATAGAAATATATAGAGACACTACTATGTTATTTCTACAGTTCCATGTATAGAAATATATAGAGACACTACTATGTTATTTCTACAGTTCCATGTATAGAAATACATAGAGACACTACTATGTTATTTCTACAGTTCCATACATAGAAATATATAGAGACACTACTATGTTATTTCTACAGTTCCATGTATAGAAATATATAGTGACACTACTATGTTATTTCTACAGTTCCATGTATAGAAATATATAGAGACACTAGTATATTATTTCCATGGTTCCACGCGACGGCTAGATGTAAAATACGGCCTTCCCGAAGACGACGAAGTAGATGATCAGGATGACGACGGTTACGATGACGCCGATGCTGCCGATGACGGTGGCGGCGATGTTGATGTTACGGGCCGTCTGTGACGCCTCTAGCGCACCGACCTGGTCGTTGTTGGCTGTCTTCTTTGACACCTGTCATAGGGAGAGAC
>NW_014591514.1:0-922 GCF_000485595.1 Priapulus caudatus | reverse complement strand
AATGCGTGGGCGAATAATAGGGTTCCGCCTTTTAGGCCAGATGCCACGTAAAGTGTGAAGAAAATCAAGATAACGATGGCAGAAATGATTTTTAAAACACCGCTTTTATCTTGGAAGCGCTCCCCTAGATAAGTAGGAAGCGTGATCGACTTTAACTTTTCGCTAAAGATACGTAGGCGTTGAGCAACCACTTTCCAGTTTGTATAAGCACCTAGAATAAGCCCTAAGGAAATCCAGAGTCCTTCGCTTAAGCCGCCTGCGAATACAGCCCCAGGTAAGCCTAATAATAACCAACTACTCATGTCGGATGCGCCAGCACTAATGGCAGTTGTTGCAGGGCCTAAAGAGCGACCTCCAATGACGAAGTCTGAATTATTTTGGGTTCTCCTCATGCTGATGTAGCCAATGGCCAGCATCATCACCAGATACAGTGCAAATTCTATGTAAATTAAATAGTCCATTAATTAAATCCTCTCTAGGTTTCTTAGCGGTAAATTAAAAATAACTAATTAAACAGTAGTTTAAAATACTAGTTTAGCTTTAAGTTAAAAATGCTGCTTAAATAGTTATATTTTAGGGAAACTATGCGTGTCATAAATTGGTGAAGTTCGTTATTAAGTGCAGAAAAACATAGGGTAACGCATCATTTTCCTTCCTACTGATTGAGCCTTTTCGTGCTCACAAACTCATTTTTTGTCGATCACATACCGTTTCCATCGAAACAAAGGTCGAGGTATGAGAAACATGGGGTAAGGCGGCAATTTGTTCACCAAGTAGTTGCCGATATTCTTTAATGTTGGTTGTACGAACTTTTAGTAAATAGTCAAAATTTCCAGCAATCATATGGCATTGTTCAACAGCAACGAGTTTTTGGACTGCGGCATTAAATTCATCCAAAGAGGCAGCCGTTGTGTTGCCAAGC
>NW_014591512.1:0-922 GCF_000485595.1 Priapulus caudatus | reverse complement strand
GATAGAGTAAGACAGAAGGAGAAGGAGATATAGAGGAAGGAAAGGGGTAAGGGAAAGAGAGAGGATGGGTAGAGATTGTCGGATGAAGGCACAGCATTGTACGTGGATCGGGTATTGGGACAAATCAATTAACATACATACTTTAATTGATGAGTAATCAAATCTACTTTAATTGATGAGTAATTAAATCTACTTTAATTGATGAGTAATTAAATCTACTTTAATTGATGAGAAATAACTCGGTGTAATAAACATACATGTACATATATAACTATATAACATATATATATATATAACATATATCTTCTCCCCTATCCCTTCCACTACTTCATCAATTATTTCCTGTCACTGTCTCCCTCCTCTCCAATTTTTTTACCTCTTACCCTTTCCCCAGTTGTATCGTCACAGGCCACGCAGCATGACGTCACAGCTCTCGGCATAGGGGTTCCCTCCCGACCCCCTCTCCCTATTCTCCCTGCTCCTTTGCTTTTTCTCTCTCCCCACCTCCCTTCTCCTCCTCCTCTCCACTCTCCTCCTCTTCATCTCCCCTCTCACCATGCTCTCCCTCTCCCCTTGCTCTCCCTCTCCCCTTTCCCCCTGCTCTCCCCCTCCCCTCTCCTCCTGCTCTCCCTCTCCCCTCTCCTCCCTCTCCCCTCTCACCCTGCTCTCCCTCTCCCCTTGTTCTCCCTCTCCCTCTCCCTCTCCCCACCTCCCCCTGCTCTCCCTCTCACCCTCCTCTCCCCTCTCCCCCTGCTCTCCCTCTCCCTCCCCTCTCCCCTGCTCTTCCTCCCCCCCTGCCTCCTCCTCCTCTCTCCTCTGCTCACCTCGTCGCAGGCTGCGCAGCGCGGCTTCAGACTCTCCGCGTGATGGCGGCCGCAGTACATCCCCTCTCTCCCCTCTCCTCCTGCTCTCCCTCTCCCCA
>NW_014591511.1:0-922 GCF_000485595.1 Priapulus caudatus | reverse complement strand
GAGAGAGAGAGAGAGTTCATTAACTCTGCGTAGACAATAGCATGATCTGATGTTTGCGAGAAGTCTGGGGCATTATGCGGTGTTGCTTTATGCTTTCTCTCACCTCTGTGGCACCTACGGTTTGTTTACTATAATTATTAACTGTCGCAGTCTTTGACCAGGAGCAGAATCAACAGCTGCGTCAGCAACATCAGCAGTAACAGCAGCAGCAGTATCAGAGGCAGCAGCAGCATCAACAACAACAACAACACCAACAGCAGCAGCAATAGCAGCAGCAGCAGTAACAGCAGCAGCAGTAGGAGCAGCAGTAACAACATCAGTAACAGCAGCAGTAGCAGTAGCAGCAGCAGCAGCAGCAGCAACAATAACCACAACAACAACAACCCTGTTGCTACTGTTATGGCTGTTGCTGCTGTTGTTGTCGTCGTTATTGTTGGTGTTGTTGCTGCTGCTGTTACTGCTGCTGCTACTATTGCTGCTGCTACTGCTGTAGTTGTTGTTCAGCAGCAGCAGCAGCAGCAGCAGCAGCAGCAGCAGCAGCAGACAAAGTGAGCGAGTGAAGGCGATAGATAGAGAGAGAGAAATGGGAGCGAGTGGAGTGGGAGAGCGAGAGAGCACGTGCACTGAATCGTGAGAGAGACTGCTCTTACAGAGCGGTCGCATTAAACGCATTTAAATAGAATCATTTTACTTTTGTTCTCGGTGTCACGCCTTCAGGCGTGACAGTAGCAAAAAAAGTAATTTGACTCGTCATGACTTGGCCCACCGCCAAATATCCGTGCGGTGAGAGAGAGAGAGAGAGAGAGAGAGAGAGAGAGAGAGAGAGAGAGAGAGAGAGAGAGAGAGAGAGAGAGAGAGAGAGAGAGAGAGAGAGAGAGTAGGTAGGTAGGTAGGTAGGTAGGTAGGTAGGTAGGTAGGTAGG
>NW_014591510.1:0-922 GCF_000485595.1 Priapulus caudatus | reverse complement strand
ATCCTGTTGTGATTTTTTGACGTACTCGTCATCAAAATGCTCTTGCAACCATGCGTTGCTACTTTTACTTTTTGCCATAGTAACGACATTATAAATGAAGTGTTGTATATGTCGATTAGATTTGTAAGCAAGGTGGTGCTTTTAAACACCGCTTGTTTTTAGTTGTTTAACCACAAACCGTCCGGGGTGCAGTGAGTGAATTATTTTCCCTTGCAGTTGTTTACCATTAATCACTTCGACCAGCAGTGAGGCGCAAAAGCCTGCGGTGGTGAGTCCTCTTGAACCTAAGCCTGCTAAAACAAATAAACCTTTTTGATACGTTGCGTTGGGGTAACGTTTCCAGTGTTTACCTTGGCAAAGGTCAGAGTAATCTTTTTGATAGCATGATTTGTCAATCAGCCCACCTGCATAAGGAAAGCGATCAGGGCTGGTCATGCGGATAGCAGCATGGCTGCTTTTGATGTCACTCAATGAGTCACAAAGCTCGGGCAAGTATCGATGAAGTTGTTGTTGGTTGGCTTTGTCTGCCTGAGGGTTGATGATTGCTTGGTCTTTATGGCGTTCGAAGGTGGCGCCGAAGATGTGTTGACCATTAATCGCGGGGGTTAAATAACCTTCATGGCCGATGACAGTTTGTAGTGGTCGTGAAACTGGAGATGCCTTGGCTTGGGTGGTTTGTCCGAGTACGGGCATGATCGGCAGGTATTTGCTTTGCGAAAATTGTGTCAGGTCTTTGCCATTAGCAATAATCACGACTTCGGCTTTGGCCAGTGGCTCGTTGTTTGCATTGAGAGCTTGCCATTGACCTTGTGTTGGGTGTAATTGCAGTGCTTCGCTGTGCAATAAAACATGACAGTTTTTGTGGTCGATTAAAGCAGCGCAAAAACTCGCAGGATTTATCCAGCACATCTGCGGCATAAAC
>NW_014591509.1:0-922 GCF_000485595.1 Priapulus caudatus | reverse complement strand
GCAAATGTTTTTACTTCCTCTAGGCTAGAAGAGGGTGTTTCAGCTAAAAATATGCGGGCGCCACTCGCATTAGCAACCATTACCAATGTTGGACTCATAATATATATCTCCTGAAAATTGAAAGGAATGAGGTTTGACTACACTCCGAATTATCATGCTGTCTTTTTTATGCCATCTCGTCGCCCATTCTTTGACGCAGAGAAATTTGATCATATATTATACCTCGAAATAGAGTAAAATTGATGTGTTTTTGATCAATTCAGATTAAAGGGTTCGTGTAATTTGAGAGTTATAAATAGGATTAACGAGGGAGAAACGTGGGAAAGCCCAGAAAATGAGTGGCTGAATCACTTCCCAATAAATCCAGAAAATAATCAATCAGCGTTTTACAAAGAGAACAAGCGATTTATTTTCAGATTTTCAAGCGTACTACAGTAATTCTTTATGACTACTCAAATTAGGTGGTAAGCTCTATCAGATTCTTGCGCTAAACTGTGAATATGATTTGGCGTACCTTTGTCGATAACGGAATCTAGCCTCTTCAACAATAATCATTACAGGAGCTTACTATGCCCTCAAGACTACGAATATGGTTTGATGATATTAGTCATATGAACCATGTTAATAGAGAAGACGTCACGCTGCAAAGAGCATTTGCTGTCGTTATTTATCATGTCATCACAGCGGGTGATGCTGAGACCTCAAAAGAAAAAAGAGGTTCAGCACCTTTTTTCAGAATGACTTTGACCTTGACGATCAGCAGGTAGAACAACTCCATAAAGAAGCATCATTGTTTGATGGTGAGTTTGAAAGTTATCTTGGTGTGTTGAAAGAGAAAATCGCTGCTTACCCTGAAGTAGAGTTAAAACTGATGCAAACGCTTAACAGCATCATGACATCTCATCAATTTGATGCGAAGGAG
>NW_014591508.1:0-922 GCF_000485595.1 Priapulus caudatus | reverse complement strand
CTTATGTGAAATACGGTATAAACTGTCACCACGCTTTACTCGATAATACTTACGTTGCTGGAACTTAGTGTTATATCTTTTTTTATGCTTATTTACAGTCGCTTGCTTATTTACTAGTACCCAACGATTATTCTTAAAACGCTTCTGCACGACGGGTTTACCACGCTTTACAAACTTTACTGTCGCTACCCGATTTTTCACCGAGCGCTTATCTTTACGTTGAAAGTTTTTTGTCTGAGATGAGCGCCTTACTTGCTGATGTTTCGCCTGGGTCTGCCCATGTTTTGCTTGATTTCTATCAAATCGATCACTTGGAGAAGCTTGAACCACCGAAGTTAAAGAAGCCAAACTAAGTAACACCCCTGATATGATTGCGATACGCGTTTTCATAATTACATTCCTTATTTTGTTTATTACATTTAACACTAAGTCTCTAGAGTCTTACCAGCTGTTGTTATCAACCGGTGAAAACATAGTGACTGATTATTCTGTAAATAAGGGTTAGGGAGTGTAAGTTTGTGCAAAAAGTGACAGAAATAGATTTGAATTAGTGAATAAAACAGGAAATCGGCACTAAAGGAACTCAAGCATCTGCTTGGGGAAAAACTAATAAACAATATTCTGCAAACGCGCGAATAGGATCGATATGAGCTTCTCATGTTCCGAAACTAAGGGCGTGATAGCAATTTTAAAACTTGGATATTTTTGAGTTACCCCCTCACAAATTTGTACTATGTCCCCCCCCGCTCCTGCATGACGACCCGCAAGAAAAAACATCAAAGCAACAATCGCACTACGTTCCCCTGACTGCGCTTTTTGCAATAAATAATCTTGTAATAAGCTCCCATTAAAGTCGTATTCAGTGCCTTCACGACGTTCCATCACTGCTTGTTCTAACAACACTTCTGAAGGAAGTTGTGAC
>NW_014591507.1:0-923 GCF_000485595.1 Priapulus caudatus | reverse complement strand
GGGGGGGGGGTGTCATTGAAACATGTATTTAAAAGTGAAGACGAAACTTGCGAGTGGACTAGCGACACGTCGGTCAGAATGAGGACCGTCCGTCCATCCACGCTCGTTACCCACGCTCGTTATCCTTGACGACTCTTTCCCCCTCTCTCTCTAGATAATTCGATTTACATTGACCTTAGATTCTTTTAGTGAAGGGTGAAATTTAAAGGAACAGGCTTCCTATTTCCCTGTCTCTAATTACATTTACCTAGACCTTCTTTGACTACCTTAGATTCTTTTAGTGCAGGGTGAAATTTAAAAGAACAGGTTCTTTTAGGGTTTTCTTTCCGGCAGAGAACCCTAGAAATGTGCCAACTCGAGAGTGCCAGGTGGGGAAGAGGGAGGGAGGGGGGCGTGGAGTCTCCCCCGCCCCTCACCCACGCCAACGACAGCCGCCACCAAGAAAAGACACCACCACCGGCGGCGGCAGCGTAGACTGCCGCCGCGACACGAAGTTCCTACCTCGTCCGACTCTTCACTGTAACTGTCTACAATGATCACCTTGCCGTCGGAAGTCTATGGAGAGAGAGAACAACAAAGAGAAGAGCAGGTATGCATGCATGCAGCAGTCACAGATGTGAACAACAACAAAGATGTGTGTGCAAACACTGTGTACTGACATCCACCCTCTCCTTCCCACACACACCCTCCCTCTCTGTAATTCCCTCACTACCCTCCCACTGGTTATCCCCCTCAAGAATGCACAAATTAAAACACAACAACACAACAAGAACACATTTACAATAACCCTAACCCTAACCCTATCCCTATGGAACCAATATGTATATATATCCAATAACCAATCTATCCACAATGGAATCCCTCTGCATATCCACACCTCCCTCCCCCTTCCTCTCTCCCAGCCTAGTGCTCCCCTTCCTCTC
>NW_014591506.1:0-923 GCF_000485595.1 Priapulus caudatus | reverse complement strand
GGACGGTGTTGCTGGGGGGAAGGGCATTGTTGGGGGGATAGTGTTGCTGGGGGAAGGGCATTGTTGGGGGACGGTGTTGCTGGGGGAAGGGCATTGTTGGGGGACGGTGTTGCTGGGGGAAGGGCATTGTTGGGGGTTGGTGTTGCTGGGGGAAGGGCATTGTTGGGGGATGGTGTTGCTGGTATGTTGTGGGAAGGTGTTATTGGTGGGGGTTGGTGTTGCTGGGGGATGGTGTTGGGGTAGGATGTTGCTGGGGGATGGTGTGGTGGTAGGATGTTGCTGGAGGATGGTGTTGGGGTAGAATGTTGCTTAACATTCTACCCCAACACCATCCCCCAGCAACATTCTACCCCAACACCATCCCCCAGCAACATTCTACCCCAACACCATCCCCCAGCAACATTCTACCCCAACACCATCCCCCGCTGGGGAATAGTGATGGTGGAAGGTATTCCGTGGGGAGGGGTGTTTGAGGTGAGTGCTTGATAGTCTACACCTCTGGCAGAGTCTACAAAGAATGCATGGCATCTGAGAGAAGCAGTTTCATCGAGGCGAGGTGATATCTTCACGGGGTCCTAACCCGGGGGGGTGTCTGTAGCTACTGCTACTACAGCTGTACCCTATAGCGTTATTAAGGCAGGCGGTATATTGTCGGCTGTGGCCGAGATCTGGCGTTAAGTCGGCCCGC
The DNA here is from genome assembly GCF_000485595.1 of Priapulus caudatus. NCBI lineage: Eukaryota > Metazoa > Priapulida > Priapulimorpha > Priapulimorphida > Priapulidae > Priapulus > Priapulus caudatus. The sequence continues at coordinate 235 of NW_014591506.1, read as the reverse complement.
TCTTTTATTACGGATATCGACCCGAAATGCTTTGATGTCGTTGACCAATTATGCGCTCTCTGTTGTAGGTGCTTACGGTGTCGTGTTAAAGTGCAAACACAAGGTGAGTAGGTGTGTGGGTCACTGGCTGTCGGCAAGCTACTGGAAGCTGCCAGCGGCTCGCGTTGTACGTAGCCTTCTAATCAGACTCATGATATATATATATATATATTGTAGTGTATTAATACCGTGAACA
>NW_014591505.1:0-923 GCF_000485595.1 Priapulus caudatus | reverse complement strand
ACGTAACTTACGTTACTATATATATATATATATATATATATATATATAGCTAATACTTACTAGTTTAGTATGCATTTTGTAATATATATTATATTAATATTATTAATTTATAATAATACTAAAAAGCAGGCTAATAGTGGTACTAATATTATATATTTCAGTATATCTATATTATACATCTATCTATAGCCAAATAAAACAACGTTTGATCTGCATTGTTATATAACTTAACTTAAGTAATAATTTCATGATATTTTATGAATTTTACAATCAAGCATGTATTGATGTAATACATGTATACCATAGCCATGCAGTTTTCTACCATTTGTGAACACGCGAAAACATATGAACAGCAAACATTACGCTACCTGATTGGCTAATGTCGATTTATTATTTCCATCGGATTAACAGTAAGAACACGATAACATGTATTAATATTTTATAACTGTTCCTTTACTCAAGCGCACAACCGGAAATACATAGTGTCTATTGAATAAGCTAACGTATGGGGCGGGGTTTGCAAAATGACGTCACAAATTTATTTTTATCCTCCAATCACAGGTCGGAGCAATTCCTCTGTTTAGACGCATGTAGGACTTAGGCTATAAGCTCCCAACATATTCACAGTAAAAGTAAAGTAAAGTAAAGAAGCTTATTTAACGTCGGGACAATGTCATGTCAGATCAACCTCACCATAGGCTTCCGCCGACCAGCAAATATAAATAGAAAACAGATAAGACTATAAAACGTCAGCAGATAAACATTTAGCACGAAAACAATCATAGAAATTCAATAAAATCATTTACACATGCACATTTGACACGATATTTTAACCTAGCATTTTCTGAAATTATAATAATTCCACATGACTCTTCCTCAGTTTCTGTAGCCTGTCCAGAATCTGGCGGCCTCAGCCTGTGTCA
>NW_014591504.1:0-923 GCF_000485595.1 Priapulus caudatus | reverse complement strand
GTGTGTGTAGTATGTAAGTAGTGTTGTTGTGTGTGTGTGTGTGTGTGTCGTGTGTGTGTGTGTGTGTGTGTGTGCGTGTGTGTGTGTGTGCGTATATGAAATGTGTTTGTGTGTGTGTGTGTGTGCGCGCGCGCGTGTGTGCGTGTGCGCACCCGTGTTTACGTGTGGTGCGTGTGGCGTGTGTACGTGTGTGTGTGTGCGCGGGCGCGTGTGTGCGTGTGTGCACCCGTGTGTACGAGTGGTGTGTGCACCCGTGTGTACGTGTGGTGCGTGTGGCGTGTGTACGTGTGGTGCGTGTGGCGTGTGTACGTGTGGTACGTGTGTACGTGTGCACGTGTGGTGCGTGTGGCGTGTGTACGTGTGGTACGTGTGTACGTGTGCACGTGTGGTGCGTGTGTACGTGTGGTGCGTGTGTACGTGTGTACGTGTGGTATGTGTGTACGTGTGCACGTGTGGTGCGTGTGCACGTGTGGTGCGTGTGGCGTGTGTACGTGTGGTGCGTGTGGCGTGTGTACGTGTGGTGCGTGTGTACGTGTGGTGCGTGTGGCGTGTGTACGTGTGGTGCGTGTGGCGTGTGGCGTGTGTACGTGTGTACGTGTGGTACGTGTGTACGTGTGCACGTGTGGTGCGTGTGGCGTGTGTACGTGTGGTGCGTGTGGCGTGTGTACGTGTGGTGCGTGTGTACGTGTGGTGCGTGTGGCGTGTGTGTGTGGCGTGTGTACGTGTGTACGTGTGGTGCGTGTGGCGTGTGTACGTGTGGGTGGTGATTGAAACAGTGACGTGTCTTACTGCGACGCCGCTGTACACGGGGGCAGGTGCTACACCTGATGGAGCATGTCTGCATGTGTGAGTGCGTGCGACTGTGTGTGTGTGCGTGTGTGTGTGTGTGTGTGTGTGTGTGTGTGTGTGTGTGTGTGTGTGTG
>NW_014591503.1:0-923 GCF_000485595.1 Priapulus caudatus | reverse complement strand
TCTTACATATTACATATTACATCTTACATCTTACATATTACATCTTACATCTTACATCTTACATATTACATCTTACATATTACATATTACATCTTACATCTTACATATTACATCTTACAACTTTCATCTTACATATTACATCTTACATCTTACATATTACATCTTACATCTTACATCTTACATCTTACATCTTACATATTACATATCACATCTTACATCTTACATCTTACATATTACATCTTACATCTTACATCTTATATCTTATATCTTACACCTTATATCTTACATCTCATATCTTATATCTTATATCTTACATCTTACATCTTACATATTACATCTTACATCTTACATCTTACAACTTACATATTACATATCACATCTTACATATTACATCTTACATATTACATCTTACATATTACATCTTACATATTACATCTTACATCTTACATCTTACAACTTACATCTTACATATCACATCTTACATATTACATCTTACATCTTACATATTACATCTTACATCTTACATATTACATCTTACATCTTACAACTTACATATTACATATCACATCTTACATATTACATATCACATCTTACATCTTACATATTACATCTTACATCTTACATATTACATATTACATCTTGCATCTTACATATTACATCTTACATCTTACATCTTACAACTTACATATTACATATCACATCTTACATATTACATCTTACATCTTACATCTTACATATTACATCTTACATATTACATCTTACATATTACATCTTACACCTTACATATTACATCTTACATATTACATATTACATCTTACATATTACATCTTACATATTATAGCTTGCATCTTACACCTTACATCGCACAACTTAACTTCTAAAGCGTACATCTTAGCTCTTACACCTTACAACTTATATCTCAT
>NW_014591502.1:0-923 GCF_000485595.1 Priapulus caudatus | reverse complement strand
GACCCACTCACTCACTCACTCACTCACTCACTCACTCACTCACTACACACTGACTCACCCACTCACTCACACACTCACTCACTCACCCACTCACTGCACGCGGTGCTGCATGTGTAAACAGACCGACCGACTAGAGTCCGTACTACTACTACTACGAAGAAAACGAAGCGCAGGAGAGAGAGAGAGAGAGAGAGGGCTAGAGAAGGAAAGTGAGAAAGAGAGAAGGAGGGAGACAGAGATGAATGGATAGAGGAGGAGAGAACGCGTAGTGAATCTCTAGCATCATCACATTTGGAGAAGCTGTCGACCCACTCACTCACTCACTCACTCACTCACTCACTCACTCACACACACTGACTCACCCACTCACTCACACACTCACTCACCCACTCACTCACTGCACGCGGTGCTGCATGTGTAAACAGACCGACCGACTAGAGTCCGTACTACTACTACTACACGCTGCTGCACGCTGGCAACAATATAAGCAAACATCATCTAAGGAGCGCGGCGCGTTGACTTAAAGACGTATCAGTGTCACTCGTGCATCCCTCTCCTCGTCGTCCGCATCTTAGTTAGCGCTCGCAGCATCCTCGATGTCGGCAACAGTGTCTTCTTCCCACGCGTGTGCTGCCCTCCCTCCCTCCGTGCCTCTCACCGGGGAAGCCAGGAGTCTCCGCTAACCCTTCGTAGTTTTGTGGCGAGCAAAAGCAACAAACATGCGCAGAAACCCGTTCGTTCCCACGAACGCGCGCGCGCCCCCCGCCCTCGCCTGTTTATGTACGCGCGCGCGGACCGACCCCTACCCCAGCCTCCTCTCCACCTCTTTCTCTTGCGCGCGCGCTCTCTCTCTCGCCTCGCCTCTCTCTGGAGCGCTCTCTCTCGCTATCTTGGTCTATCTCTATCTCTCTCTCTCTCTCTCT
>NW_014591501.1:0-923 GCF_000485595.1 Priapulus caudatus | reverse complement strand
TGCCTAGGTTACGCGCGGCGCCAAGCTGCCCAAGTACACGTTGAGAAGCGCACGCATCAGAAGATCCTCGCCGAGCCGATCAACATCAAGGTGAAGAGTCCGCCGGCGGCGACGCAGCTTCCGAAGAAGCCCGCGGCCGGCCGCCGCTCAACCCGCGACGCAGCGTGGAGGATGCTCAGCCTCCTCCTCCTCCTCCGCAGCCGCAGCCTCCGCAGCAGCAGCAGCAGCAGCAGCCGATGCATGTTAAACACTCGCACCATCGACAGGTATGTAGAGCGGGGTCGGTGCATGCGTGCGTGCGTGCGTGCGTGCGTGCGTGCGTGCGTGCGTGCGTGCGTGCGTATACAGGTGTGTATACAGGTGCATGAGGCGTGGTCTGTATAATGTGTATGTACTGGTATGTGCTGTAGGGTATAGTATGTATGGGATCTGTGTTTGTTCAGGTATGCACAGTGGGGTCTGTGTATGTACAAGTATGTGCAGTACTCTGTGTCTGGTCTGCTTGTGTTCCTCTCTCTATGTGTCTCTTCAGATACAGTAAACACAGTAAATACTTAAACTCTTGCACCATCGATAGGTATGGAGAGCGGGGTCGCCATGTGTGTGTGTGTATAGGTATGTACAGAGGGGTTGGTGTGTGTATAGGTATGTACAGCGGGGTTGGTGTGTGTATAGGTATGTACAGAGGGGTTGGTGTGTGTATAGGTATGTACAGGTATGGTTGGTGTGTGTATAGGTATGTACAGCGGGGTTGGTGTGTGTATAGGTATGTACAGGTATGGTCGGTGTGTGTATAGGTATGTACAGAGGGGTTGGTGTGTGTATAGGTATGTACAGAGGGGTCGGTGTGTGTACAGGTATGTACAGCGGGGTTGGTGTGTGTATAGGTATGTACAGAGCGGGGTTGGTGTGTGTATAGGTAT
>NW_014591500.1:0-923 GCF_000485595.1 Priapulus caudatus | reverse complement strand
AGGAGGAAGAGGATGAGGAGGATGAGGAGGATGGGGAGGAAGAGGATGAGGAGGAAGAGAAGGCGGAGGAGCAGGAGGAGGCTCGCAGGCTGGTTACATACAAGCAATGAAGGCAGACACAGATGCTTGCTCACTCACTTCCTCATTCACTCACTTACTCACTCGCTCACTCACTTACTCACTTCCTCATTCACTCACTCGCTCACTCACTCACTTCCTCATTCACTCACTCGCTCACTTCCTCATTCACTCACTCACTCACACTCACCTACTATCACTCGCTCCCTTACACTGACTCACTGTCTCACTGTCAGTCTCTCTCTCTCTCCCTTGCTCTCACTCTCTTACACTGACTCACTGTCACTCTTTCTTACTCTCACTCTCTCGCTCACTCGCTCTTACTCAATTAATCTCCCCAACTGATCCATCAACCCCCCTCCACAGTCTTTAACTCACTGACATACGTAAGAAACCCTACACTGACAGACGTTCATCGTTATCTGCCTCGTGCGTAGCATAAGGTGATAGGTAAGCATATCACATAGGGAGCATGGTGTTCCTACAGCTCAGCCACGCATGTTCACACTACCTACCCGTTGGTATCGATGTGGTGCTTGCACTCCTTGCACTGATCTGGATAGGGACCCATGCAGCCACCGACACACTCCTCATGACACTGTAAATACACAACATGACAGTGAGTGAACAACAGAGCAGCGGTGAGATGACTCTGATATCTATACCACCTTCAATCAAGCAATATCAGAAGCAACAGCAGCAGTATCATCATCAGCAGCAGCAGCAGCCGCAGTAGCAGCAGCAGTATCATCATCATCAGCAGCAGCAGCAGAAACAGTAACAGCAGCAGCAGCAGCAGCAGCAGTAACAGCAGCAGCAGCAGCAGAAACAGTAACAGCAGCAGC
>NW_014591499.1:0-923 GCF_000485595.1 Priapulus caudatus | reverse complement strand
GTGTGTGTGTGTGTGTGTGTGTGTGTGTGTGTGTGTGTGTGTGTGTGTGTGTGTGTGTGTGTGTGTGTGTGTGTATGTATGTATCTGTGCGTATGTGTGTGTTTTTTTTTCATGGACAATAACATTATCATGAGTATAAAAAATCGTTAAAACGTTTGCTCACACTCTTGTTATTATATACTCTTTCTAAGCATAATCAACACAAGAAACAACAGATGTCAAAATTAAAGAGATCAATGGACAGACTTATTTACTTTATTATTACTTATTTACTTATCTGATTTTATAGTTAATTACACGGTGTATGCTTATGATATCTCCATTCAATTCTAACACCTCCGTCTTACTCTCGTGATTGCAGGGGTCCTTTATATGGACACACAACCGATACTAACATGGGAAACCTTCTAAAATTTATTGGCTACGAGGTAGGTACAGTGACAAATCTATTGTGTTACCCTAATCCAGTCCAGTTGAGTCATCATTGTACAAGGATTTGCCATATTTTCATCTATAGGCTGTAACACTGACAAGTTTATATTGGCTACATTGACCGTGAGGTAGGTACCGTGGAAAATCTAGTGTGTTGCACTAATCCGCTTCAATTCAGTGATCGTATGAGAATTTGTGCTATTTTTAGCTTCAGACCGTAACAGTACCGGATTACATACCGAGGGAAACCATGTTGGCGACCATGTCATATTGATCAACGGCAAGACAGACCCCGACAGCACTCCTCCGACCATCGACCAAGGTGTTTCAGTGTTAGTGACGAACAACATCAAGATGAGCGTCGTTCTGGTCGATGACCACGCCACCGAATATCTGGTCGAGAAAGCGCTGGAGACAGGTGGCACCACCTATCGGCTGGCAGAGGAAAATATCGAACACTTGGATCTCTGGTGAGACACACGCGTGTGAAT
>NW_014591498.1:0-923 GCF_000485595.1 Priapulus caudatus | reverse complement strand
CGTGATTTAGTTAGTTCAATATGTAGCTTTTTTAATAACTTACAAACATGTTTGTTAATATATTCTGAGCCATTATCAGAGTGGAACCCTTTGATAACAAAAGGGAAAGCAGCGAGCATTTGTGTGAGTACGGGGATCAGATAATGTTCGCTTATTTGTTCAACCGAACAAACCACTTCAAATTGAGTCACTTCATCAACCGCATTGACATGATAGACGCCTTTTTTCTTATCTAAATCACCTTGGTGCACGGTATCAATGCGTATGTAACCAGGTTTTCCGTTAGGTTGTGGTTTACGGCGTTCACCAAGGGCTACTTGTCTGGCTTGAGTTTTAGTAAAGACTCTACGCTGCTTTTGATAACCATTAGACTTCCTAAGATTGTACAAATGGGAAACGGATATACCTGCAAGTGTTTGGTATTCTTTTTGTTCAAACTTATTGTAAGCGCGCTCGCAGAGCTTCTTAATAGCATGGCCACAAATATCTTCGTGGCGAGTATCCATTTCAACTAATAGCTTGATGTCTTTTTTATCATAAGTTGTTGAAAAACCGTTACTACGACATGGTCGCCATTTAATCATCCCGACATCCTTGTACTGTTTTATTAGGCGTGTGAGTTGCTGTCGGGAGTAGCCCGTCACTTTTCTTATATAGCGGTTTACTACGCCTTTATCGGGTTTAGAAAGTGTGATGTAACGAAACTTTATCAACGTTTTTTGTATGAATTGATATCGTTCATTTTTATCGCCTAAAACGGTAAATGCTACAGCTTGGTTGCCTTGAATAAAACTTTCAAGGGCTTCAATGGTGGTTAGGTTTTCTATAGTCATGATCGCTTTCATCTTATGATCATGAACAAAATTTAAGTCTTTAGACGCATTTTACGTTAGAAATACGTTATTACTTCAGACTCATTTCAT
>NW_014591497.1:0-923 GCF_000485595.1 Priapulus caudatus | reverse complement strand
TATAATAATGACAACCTAATTCTAAGTAAAAACCTAAGACAATATTATGAGCAGAGTATTTAATTTCAGTGCCGGCCCAGCCGCACTACCCATTGATGTATTAAAGCAAGCACAAGCAGAGATGTTGGACTGGAATGGTTCAGGCATGTCAGTGATGGAAATGAGTCATCGTGGCAAAGACTATATGTCTATCGCTACAAAAGCGGAAGCGGATTTACGCGAACTCATGTCCATCCCAGATAACTACAAAGTTTTATTCTTGCAAGGCGGTGCCAGCGGCCAGTTTGCTATGGTGCCTATTAATCTGCTCAATGGTAAAAAATCGGCTGATTATTTATTGACTGGTCAGTGGTCCAAAAAAGCGGTTGCAGAAGCAAAGCGTTTTTGTAATGTAAATCTAGTCGCCGATACTAGCGAGAGTAAATTTACTACTCTACCTGAGCAATCAGATTTGAAATTTGATCCTGAAGCAGCATATGTGCATTACACGCCGAATGAGACTATTGTGGGTGTGGAATTCGATTACATTCCTGATACAGGCGATGTGCCTTTAGTTGCGGATATGTCATCGACGATTTTATCGCGTAAAATTGATGTTTCTAAATTTGCGATGATTTATGCCGGCGCACAGAAAAACATCGGGCCTGCTGGTTTAACCATTGTAATTATTCGTGATGACTTAATTGGAAATGCTGATCCTGCTATGCCTGTAATGCTTGATTACAAAACGCATGCAGATAACGAATCAATGTATAACACACCGCCGACTTATGCTTGGTATCTTGCCGGGTTGGTTTTTGCTCGTGGTTTGAAGCTAGGTGGTATGTCTGCAATAGAGGAAGTTAATAAGCGCAAAGCAGAAAAACTCTACGCGACGATTGATGAATCGACTCTATATAGTAACCCTGTAGATGTGAAATATC
>NW_014591496.1:0-924 GCF_000485595.1 Priapulus caudatus | reverse complement strand
GTCAACGCTGCTGTCAACGCCACTGTCAACTCTGCTGTCAACGCTGATGTAAACCCTGCTGTCAACGCTGCTGTCAACGCTGCTGTCAACTGCTGCTGTCAACGCTGCTGTCAACTGCTGTCAACGCTGCTGTCAATGCTGCTGTCAACGCTGCTGTCAACGCTGCTGTCAACGCTGCTGTCAACGCTACTGTCAACGCTATTAATTGGGGTGTAAAACGTCGCGCATTACTAGCATAAAAACCTGAGCACGGATGACTGACCGCACGACAAACTCGCGCATATAGTCAGTACCCGTTAGCAGTAGCGTTGACAGCAGCGTTGACAGCAGGGTTTACAGCAGCATTGACAGCAGGGTTTACAGCAGCATTGACAGCAGCGTTGACAGCAGCGTTGACAGCAGCATTGACAGCAGCGTTGACAGCAGCGTTGACAGGAGCGTTGACAGCAGCATTGACAGCAGCGTTGACAGTATGTGAACGCGTCAGATGTGAAGCTAACAGATGATAATGTTATTTATTATAGATAGCATTATCTTCTACTAGCTTCACGCGTATTATAGTATAGCGTAGAGCGCGGGTTTCTTAGAGTTAATATTGAAGGTTTAATCATCGTACGTCAAGGTAAGCTATTTCTGGAAGGTCGAACGGGTACACTTACCGAATGCCATAGCGTTCGCTGCCCGCAGCTTTCTCTTGTACCTGAAAAGCGATAGGTAGAAATTTGTTGCGAAAATGTTTCAGCTTACAGACGTGCATGCGCCTAGGCACGCGGACAGGCATTTACGCGCGCAGATATACACGTCCACGCGAGCACACACACGCAAGTAGACAAGCATACATATACGCACGCACTCGCGCACGCATTCGCAAACGCGCGCACAGACACACACACAAACACGCGCGAGCGCGAACATACACACACA
>NW_014591495.1:0-924 GCF_000485595.1 Priapulus caudatus | reverse complement strand
GTGTGTGCGTGTGTGTGTGCGCGCGCGCTCGGGTGTGTGTGTAGTGTGTGTGCGTGTGTATGTGTGTGTATGTGTGTGTGTGTGTGCGCGCGCGCGCTCGGGTGTGTGTGTGGTGTGTGTGCGTGTGTATGTGTGTATATGTGTGTATATGTATGTGTGTGTGTGGTGGGGGGGGGGTCGGATGATGACAGCACGTTACCCCGGGAGCCACAGACAGAACAAGCACGAAAACACAAACTAGCATCGCGCAAAAAACATCACTTTGAGGAGCCGAATGTTGTATGGCGTGAGACACGCTGTGCAAGTTGTCGGATGACAAGATGCCCCCCAACGCGATCATTGGAAGCTCATTACTGCATGACAGTGAGAAGCGAACGACTGTGACTCTCGTCTTTGTTTTATCGCTGCTTTAGGTTATAACACACAAAGTAATAACTAACACACACGCACGCACTTAAGCACGCACGCACGCACTTAAGCACGCACGCGCGAGCATGTACAGATCCATACGCATAAACGCTGACGAACACACACGTAAACTAACCCACACGCGTGTGCACGCCCGCACACACACACACAGCCACACAGACTCACGCACAGCCACACAGAAACACGCGCGTGCACTCACACACGCAGCCACACAGACACACGCATGCACGGACACACAGACACACGCGCGCGTGCACACATACGCAGACGCACACGCACACATACGCACACGCACACACGCACAGACAAACACACACACAGACGCACACGCAGACACACACACACACACACACACACACACGCACACACACACATACGCACACGCACACACGCGCGCACACACGTGCGCGCACGCGCACAGACAAATACATGCACACACACACACACACACACACACACACACACACACACATACACTACACACTACACACACAC
>NW_014591494.1:0-924 GCF_000485595.1 Priapulus caudatus | reverse complement strand
GAGGTAATGAATTGTATTATGATTTATTCTATCAAAATTCCACTGTTTCAGATATCTCCCAACATCGTCGCTGGTCTCCATCAGATAGCGCAGGCGGTGCAGGCCTACGACTATCAGACTGCATTCGGCATGCAGGCACGCATGGTTGCCACGGGCAACTTCTCCGAGATCGGACACTTCATGCCGGGAATCAAGATCCTTATTCAGAGTGCCATCAAGCTCGGCGTGTAGAGAGAGGCGCCACCTAGCTGGGAGTGTAGAGAGGGAGAGGCGCCACCTAGCTGGGAGTGTAGAGAGAGAGAGGCGCCACCTAGCTGGGAGTGTAGAGAGAGAGGCGCCATCTAGCTGGGAGTGTAGAGAGAGAGGCGCCACCTAGCTGGGAGTGTAGAGAGAGAGGCGCCACCTAGCTGGGAGTGTAGAGAGAGAGGCGCCACCTAGCTGGGAGTGTAGAGAGAGAGGCGCCACCTAGCTGGGAGTGTAGAGAGAGGCGCCACCTAGCTGGGAGTGTAGAGAGAGGCGCCATCTCGTGGCTGCCTGCGATGATGGCGTCGCCGCTGGGGTCGCGCGGCGGCGCCACGTGTGTGGTTGTGTTCGGCTGCTTGCGAGGACTAGAGACGAGAGACGGAGCCACTAGAGGGAGCCGCGAGCGTGGCGGGAGACGTGCGGTCAGCCTCCTAGGGGTCGACGACCGGCACCAGGGGGCGCCGTCACTGGATCGGGCGCCGTAGCAGCGCCAGGGGGCGCCTCGTTCCTCGAGAGATCTTTCGTCGGCACGTCACGTCGTGGCGAGCTTCTGCCGCCGCCGGACAAGCTTCTCCTGGTGCCCCCTGGTGGTTGCCGCGGAACTTCTTTGTACGGCGCGCGCGGCGTCACAATACTATAACATGGCCTCCATATATATATATATATCAGAAGTAGATAATA
>NW_014591493.1:0-924 GCF_000485595.1 Priapulus caudatus | reverse complement strand
TGCAGGTCGATATCAGCCAGTGCCAACTGGCTGTCAAAACAAGAAACGTTCGGTTTCGGTCAGGACCTGGCCATATTCAGCAATCAGGCTGTGCCCAGCGAAGACCAGATCGGTGCTCGACTCGTTAGGACCGGCCGAAGCATAGGCATAGGCCGCCAGACAGCGTGCCGACTGGGTAGAGACCAGTTGCTGACGATAGTCGCGCTTACCAAGGATTTCAGGGCTGGCCGACAGGTTGAGTAACAGGGTCGCCCCCGCTAGGGCCTGAGATCCGCTGGGAGGTTCAGCCGCCCAGAGATCTTCACACAGCTCAATACCGATCCGGAGCTCGGCAAAAGATTGTTCCTGAAACAGCAGGTCTTCGCCAAAAGGGATCGGTTCTCCCACCAGCAACAGCTGATCGCTGCTGCGCTCAACGGCCGAAGAGAACCAGCGTTGTTCGTAGAATTCACCACGGTTGGGTAAAAATGTTTTCGGTACTGCGCCGCAGATAGCGCCATCGGCAATCAGCACCGCGCAGTTAAACAAGCGCCCACCCTGTTCCAGCGGGGCCCCAACCACCAATGCCGGGCTGTTCTTTCCGACACTAAAACGGGTGAGGTCGAGCAACGCTTCGGTAACCTGTTGCTGAAGAAGTGGCTGAAAAAACAGATCCCCACAGGTATAACCGCTCAGGCTGAGTTCCGGGTAAAGACAGAGCGCCGCCCCTTGGCTGGCGGCGTCAAGGGCAGTCGCCTTGATCTCAGCCAGATTGAAGTCGACATCAGCCACCCGCAGCTCCGGCGTCACTACCGCCAGCCGCAACATCCCCAGTTGTCTTAAGTTTATTGACATCAGCTACTCCCGATCATCTTGTCAGGATTATGGCACAGTTTCGCAGATTTTGAACAAATCTGTTTTGTGGACAGATAGTAGCCCGGCGGC
>NW_014591492.1:0-925 GCF_000485595.1 Priapulus caudatus | reverse complement strand
GTCTCTCTCTCTCTCTCTCTCTCTCTCTCTCTCTCTCTCTCTCTCTCTCTCTCTCTCTCTCTGTTTCTCTCTCTAGATCTCCCGCTATCTCTCTCCGCCTCTGTAGTTTTCCTCTTCTTTCCAGCACAAAATACTTTGCCGCGTACATTTCGCCGCGTCACTCGAGAGCGCAAGCGATGAAAAACGTGTCTGCGAAATGGACTGGCTGACTACGCTCGGCCCGGCGCGGCGAGCCTCGTCAATAATACATGAACGCACGCGCGCGCACGAACGCACGCACGCCGCTAAGCACGTTCGCCTGCATGCGCATACACACGCCCGCACGCCCGCACAGACGCACGCACACTTGCACGCACGCATTCACGTAATCAGCATTAGCGGCACGGCGAGCTGAACAGCAGCGGCAGTGCTGTAGGGCAGACAGACGACAGCGGCGAGCGTGGGTTGTAATTAGTCGTATATGCAGGCAGCTGCTCCCCGCAGTAAAACATTCCCCCGCATAGTTTATGCTCAGCGTCTTGCCGATATCCATCAGCGAAATGAAGCGGCGAGCAATGATTATATATCGCGTCGGTCCACTGTCGTACGTGGAGGCCGAAGAGATGAGAACGAGAAAGATGGTATGGAAGAACGTGGGGGAGCTCGAATACGAGACGGAGAGTAGAAGCGAAGCCGGATCTAGAGCGAGAGAGCAATGAGAGAGAGACTAGCAAAGAGAGATTGAGATGAGAGAGAGATGCGCGACGTGAGAGAGAGAGAGCATGGAGCGAGATTGAGAGTGCAGGGAGAGAGAGAGAGAGGACGAGAGACGAAGAATGATGAGAGATGAGATGAGAGAGAGATGATGAGAAGAGATGAGAGCGCAGAGAGAGAGAGGAGGAAGACGGAGAGAGACGAGAGCAGAGCACGAGAGTGTAGAGTGACT
>NW_014591491.1:0-925 GCF_000485595.1 Priapulus caudatus | reverse complement strand
GTGTGTGTGTGTGTGTGTGTGTGTGTGTGTGTGTGTGTGTGTGTGTGTGTGTGTGTGTGTGTGTGTGTGCATGAGCGGGTGTGCGTACGTGCATGATGAGCGTACATACGTGCGTGCGTGCACGATGATCGGGCGTGCGCGCACAACCAGCGGGCGTGCGTATGTAGCAAGCAGCAGAGTAACTCCATCGACTACCATCACGTCGTTCGGCCGAACGTCGCAGCGACGCACTGCCGCAAAGCCGCACGAGTTATCATTATCTTCCAGCAAGCCAAACTCAATTCATTCGCATCTCGTCAATCGCACAGCTTCTGCTCCGAAGTCAAGTCGGGGGACTGGTCATCCATTATTCACCCGGTCGGGTAATCAACCCGCGCATGTCCACAATGGCGGCCATTCGTTAGACGCTCGTCCTGATACAGACCACGGCCATCAAACGACGGCCAGCTTCAAATTATAGCTCCTAGAGTTAGCGAGGGAAGTAAATATTATATATATATATATATATATATATACGCGCGTATGAGGCGGAGGAGGAGGAGGAGGAGGGGAAGAGAAGAAGGAGGAGGAGGAGAGGGAGAAGGGATCATTCACCTGACATGAAGCTATTGTGCTGTAATTAATGAAATTAGTGAATATTGTTTCGCTATTTCGCGTGAAACGTAAGGTTCGTACGCGCGTAGAGACGTTTTAAACTGTCATGTCGCTATATCAAACATCAAGGCTGTCGGCATCGCGACATTTCATTGTGATGTTAATTTTGAATAGTTTATATGGAAAACATGAGGCATGAATACGTGCGCGCGTGTGCATGGACTTGTGGTAAAGATATGCTACTGGGAAGCGAGAGACAGACATGCAGAGAGCGCGAGCGATAGAGAGAGAGAGGGAGAGAGAGAGAGAGAGAGAGAGAGAGAGAGGAGGA
>NW_014591489.1:0-925 GCF_000485595.1 Priapulus caudatus | reverse complement strand
ACACACACACACACACACACACACACATGCACACCCACACACGCACACACACACACACGCACACACACACACACACACACACGCACACCCTCACACACACACACGCATACACACACACGCACACAAAACGTTCCTTGAAAGCAGGAAAGGCCTCGATAAAAACACATTTAGTATTGCCGAAATCGCACAACAAACTTACCAAATCATTTCAGGGCGTCTCACAGAACTGGCGTAATATCTCACGAAAACACTCCGAACTATTTAAAGTTCAGAAAGCAATGCCAGAAATCATCTATAACGATCAAACAGCTATCTATGCTTTTGCGATTGTTCTTTGACATATTTTAAAGTTGGTTTACTCTAAATCTCTCGAGCTAGTTTTATACAAACGCATACCCATTTTTTCATTGTTTCCTTTTTTCTTCTTTATTGTATTGATTTATCGGACAATTGCCATTTAATGGATATGATTTCGCGCCTATCAGAGTGAGTGTTTGTTCACGAGTGTTTGTTCACATCAAACGGAATATCAAAATAGGAAGCATAATGCAGCAATTTAACCATAAAAATTGAACAGAATCACTTACATTTTGTGAAAAAATTGACTTAAAATTTTTTTATTAGTATTTACGGTGACGTAATCACTTTAACGTAGGTATACTTACTGCGCTGCACGTATTCGCTGTCCAGGTTGGCGGGTCGGGGCGGCACGTGTCCGCAGACGTCGTTGACGGCCCGCACGGCCGTCTCACAGCGGCCGACGTGTGCCGACGTCTGCGACCAGATGGTGTCGGCCGGACAGAACTGTCGGCGGTCGCACAGCGGGAAAAAGAACACGTAGAATCGTAGTAGGTATAAATATGCAGAGAGAGCGATAGAAGAGAGAGAGAGAGAGAGAGAGAGAGAGAGAGAGAGAGAGAGAGAG
>NW_014591488.1:0-925 GCF_000485595.1 Priapulus caudatus | reverse complement strand
TCTCTCTCTCTCTCTCTCTCTCTCTCTCTCTCTCTCTCTCTCTCTCTCTCTCTCT
The DNA here is from genome assembly GCF_000485595.1 of Priapulus caudatus. NCBI lineage: Eukaryota > Metazoa > Priapulida > Priapulimorpha > Priapulimorphida > Priapulidae > Priapulus > Priapulus caudatus. The sequence goes on along the minus strand of NW_014591488.1, from coordinate 870 downwards.
CTCTCTCTCTCTCTCTCTTCTTTCTCGCCCTCCTCTTTTTTGCTCCCCCTTTCGCTCTGTCTCTCACGCTCTTTTTTTTGTCTGGAATTAGCAGCTAATTGCTACCGAAGTGTTATCGACACGTCCTCTATTTTCGTTAGTGAGACGAGAAGAGAAATATGGGTCCATGTCATCGTCCGCGCGGCAGCGACGCAGCCAGCGTCCGCGCTGCAGTGACGCAGGCAGCGTCGGCGCGGCAGCGACGCAGGCTGCGTCCGCGCTGCAGTGACGCAGGCTGCGTCCGCGCTGCAGTGACGCAGGCAGCGTCGGCGCGGCAGCCACGCAGCCAGCGTCCGCGCGGCAGCGACGCAGGCGGCGTCTGCGCTGCAGTGACGCAGGCAGAGTCCTTGCGGCAGCGACGCAGGCGGCGTCCTCGCTGCAGTGACGCAGGCAGCGTTGGCGCGGCAGTGACGCAGGCAGCGTCTTTGCGGCAGCGACGCATACAGCGTTGGCGCGGCAGTGACGCAGGCAGCGCCTTTGCGGCAGTGACGCAGGCAGCGTCTTTGCGGCAGTGACGCTGCACTCCAGCTTTGATCGGAGCGCGCGCCGCGAGCGATGAGGCAATTTCCGGTTGCTGAGCCCCGGTTGCCGCGGCGACGCATCTAATGCTTCCTGCAATTAGCGCGGAGATGCTTCGCCGTGCGGGATCGATCCTCCGGCGAGCGAGCGGCAGCGGCGGAAGCGAAGGAAGAAGGATGAGCCGAGAGGAAGCGAAGGAAGAAGGATGAGCCGAGAGGAAGCGAAGGAAGAAGGATGAGTCGAGAGGAAGCAAAGGAAGAAGGATGAGTAGAGAGGAAGCGAAGGAAGAAGGATGAGCCGAGAGGAAGCGAA
>NW_014591487.1:0-925 GCF_000485595.1 Priapulus caudatus | reverse complement strand
TCCTCCCTCCCCCTCCCTCCCGCCCTCCCCCTCCCCCCTGCCCGTACCTGTAGGGGTTGAGCTTGGTGAGCGGCGGCGGGCAGTTGCACGTGTAATAGGTCGCCACCCCGCCCTCCCCCCCGCCCTCCCCCCGCTCGTACCTGTAGGGGTTGAGCTTGGTGAGTGGCGGCGGGCGGTCGCACGTGTAATAGGTCGCCAGTATGACCGTTGGTATGGATACTCGCGACGTCACCTGCTGGTCGCTGACGAGGGTCGAGCGGAACGCCTTCCGCAGGTTGATGTCTTGCAGCGAGACCTGTACCGCACAGAAATTTTAATTAATTAATTAATTAATCATTCCAATTATTAATAATTAAATCATAATTAATTAAATAAATTTAATGAATTATAAAATAAAGTAATTAATTAATTAATAATTATCATTTAAATTTTAACTGCTTGAAGCACTATTGCGTGCATCATTTTTTCTCCATGAAAAAGACTGTTCCTCACTCAGTACATGTACTTGTATTTGAATTACATGCATCAAGTTTTAAATTGACTATGTCACGAAATTTCTATGTTTGTGTATTTGTAAAATTGTGGTTGCAATTTTTTTACATTAAAAGAAGTACTAGCGGGACATAAATGTATCTCAAATTCCTATCTGAAATTGTTTTTTCAACATAGTAAAAATAATCCAAAAAAACCTGCATCGATTGAATTATTTATCACGACATTAAATGTTCTGATATGCTATTGAATGGGAGTCACGAGTGATTGTTTTCTTGTTTCACATCGAACGATATAGCATAATAAGAAAGTATAATGCAGCATTTAACCATAAAGCGTGAACAGAATTCACTTCATTTTTGTGAGATAGTGGACAATTTCTCTTTTACATTATTATGGTGACTTACTCACTTTAATAATAATAATATAAATA
>NW_014591486.1:0-925 GCF_000485595.1 Priapulus caudatus | reverse complement strand
CCCCCCCACCCACGCTGCCTGTCCCGCGCTCACACTGCCTGCCAGCCTGCGCGCACGGTAGCACACAATACCGGCGTTCTTCGTCTGCATCGTATCAAGGCTCTTGATCGTATGCTGCGTAGGTAGTAGCTCGAGCAGCAGCTGTCGGTCGTGCCCTCTGGCCAGGGTCTCTCGGTGTGTGTGTGCGTGTGTGTGTGTACGTACACGCGCGCGCTCGTCTCGTCTCTCCGTACGCGTCTACCTACCCACCTGCTCGCATACGGCGCACGCATTCCCCAACAACCCGCTCGCTATACTCGTTCAGCGTGGGCTCAGTAGTAGGGTGGACACTAGCCGGATTGTCTGCTGCGTGCGACGCGTGCGCACGTGATGCTCGGATGCGTGCGAACCACACGAGCGACTTGTGATCGATGGAGAGTTTTGCTCGTCTGAATATGTCTTTATACGGCAATGGGAAAGCCAGGGTGATGTACACGCCCGAAGCAGGAACCAGCGAACCGCTATAGGTAAGGATATAGCTCTTATGAGTACTGCTACGTGTGGTATCTAGTGTTACGCTTACACGAAAGACGGATGTTTGCAGAGGAGAATAACTTTGTGAATGCGGATCGTCATATCAGGGAAACGTACGCGTTGAATTTTTCCACGTTCTGTTTTGTACACACGCACGCACGCACGCACGCCGCACGCACGCACACACACACGCGCGCGACGCACGCACGCACACTGTGTGTACGTACACGCGCGCGCTCGTCTCGTCTCTCCGTACGCGTCTACCTACCCACCTGCTCGCATACGGCGCACGCATTCCCAAACAACCCGCTCGCTATACTCGTTCAGCGTGGCTCAGTAGCAGGGTGGACACTAGCCGGATTGTCTGCTGCGTGCGACGCGTGCGCACGTGATGCTCGGATGCGTGCGAACC
>NW_014591485.1:0-926 GCF_000485595.1 Priapulus caudatus | reverse complement strand
TATATATATATATATATATATATATATATATATATATATATATATATATATCTTCATCGCCTTCATACCGACATGATCGCTGTGTGCTGATCGCGAGAATTTACGGCGTGGCGTCACCATGGCAACCTTCATCGGTGCTGCGACCACGCGGCGTCTTGTGGCGTTATCTGTTCACGGCTAGACAATAATGATCGCTGCTTGGCATTTTTCATCCGGCTATAGGTATCATCATCATCGAGAGAAAGAGAGAGGGAGAGAAGGAAAACGAGAGAGAAAGAGAGAGGTGAGAGCGAGAGAGGGCAGAGAAAAGGAGGAGGGAGAGCACGGAAGAGGGAGAGACGAGAAGAGAGAAAGAACGATGAGGGAGAGCGAGCAGAGGACGAGAGAGAGGAAGGGATAAAGCCAGAGAGAGAGACACACAACAGAGGAGGAGGAGACCTCGCACGCATCCACCACGCACGGCACCACGAACGCCTAGGCAAAAAATCAGACAGACCGTGCTTATCGTTGAAATATCTCCCTCCCCCATGCCCTCACCGTCCCTTCTCCCTCCCATCCCCTCCCCCCTCTCCCCTCCCCCCGACAAACGGATTTTGAGATGATACCAATAGCGGTATGAAAAATATCTCCCTCCCCCGGCTAACGAAAACCCTCCCCTCTTCTCCCCCTCTACCCTGTCCGTCTTCTACCCTCCTCGCTTCCCTTCCTCGGCCCTACCTCCTACCCCTCCTCCCTCCCTTCCTCCCCCTCCCGACACACACCCGATGATGATGATAACCATATAGCCGGATGAAATGGCCTCCCGTCCCCCGTCCCCTCCCTCGCCCTCCCCTCCCCTCCCCTCTATCCCTCTCCTCTCCCCTCCCCCCCTCCCTCCCCTCCCCTCTCCTCCTCCCCTCCCCCTCCCGCACACACCCGATGGATGC
>NW_014591484.1:0-926 GCF_000485595.1 Priapulus caudatus | reverse complement strand
TACTTTTTATTATATACATATATATATATATATATATATATAGGGGCTTGGAGCACTTTTGAACTGTTGACATTTCAATCAATATTTGCCAATGACAAACGTTTCATTTCCGTTTATGGTCGTTATTGAAGAAAAGAGGAATTCGTCTTTGATAATGCGGACCTTTTTATATGTATTTATATAGATTTATATGCGCTTGCTATGTGCTTATAAACTGGTTTACTTTTACCGTTTCACCGCTATTATACGAAGGGCAAAAACGTTTTACGCTCGTAATAAAATAACGACGATTGCCATTGCTATTTTTATTTCGACAGATATATAAAACCGCATGACGTATTCCTTCGCGAACGACGGGATATACAAAATCCATTATGAGAAATGTTGGTTACGTTGCAGTACGTGCGACGGCGACGCATTTCAGTAAAATAACTCATAATGCCACTCATAACGCGCACGTGACTTCTACGTGACGTCACGTCTACCGCGGTGAAATGCCATTTTCACGTATTCTATAGGGTGGAATATTGACACGCGCGAATTGCTTAAATTAATTGTTAAAAAATTGCAATCATTATTGTCTTCAAAGGACGTTATGTCCTCTGCGCCATGGATAGTCATGCCGGGAAAACCAAATAGCAATTGCGCGGCTAAACCCACATCATCGATGCGGCAAACCATGATCATATTATTTGCTGTTAGTTCCGTCAAACGTGGGAGCAAACATCGTGTTGATAGCTTCATATATTAGCATTGATCCAGTGTGTGCGTGTGACTGCGTGCATGTGTGTGTGTGTGTGTGTGTGTGTGTGTGTGTGTGTGTGTGTGTGTGTGTGTGTGTGTGTGTGTGTGTGTGTGTGTGTGTGTGTGTGTGTGTGTGTGTGTGTGTGTGTGTGTGTGTGTGTGTGTGTGTGTGTGTGTGTGTG
>NW_014591482.1:0-926 GCF_000485595.1 Priapulus caudatus | reverse complement strand
GTTTTTTATACGCCGTTTTGCTTCGCGCCACTCTGTATAAAAAACGTCAAGTTAGCTATAATGTTGGGCGCCAATTTAAACTAAATCATTTTTTTTATAGGAGAGCTAATCGTGAAATGTCCTAAGTGTCATTCTGAAATGGAAGCTGTGAAGGTAGAAGGCGGAGAAATTGACCGCTGCATATCATGTAAAGGACTATGGTTCGATCTTCTTGAAGAAGAAAAGTTTATCTCTCAAGCGAAAAGCATAGATACTGGAGATTCGACAATAGGAGCGGCAAGCAACACAGTTGATCGAATCAATTGCCCCGTTTGCAAAAACACAGCAATGATTCGCATGGTTGATAGTCGCCAGCATCACATCTGGTTTGAAAGCTGTCCATCGTGCTTTGGTCGCTTTTATGATGCGGGAGAGTTTCGTGATCTCAGTAGCCATACACTCTTAGATATCATCCGGGACGTTTTTACACCTGAACGTAAATGACTATATCAACTATAAATAAAAGGGGGTGGTGACAAACGAGAAACATTCGCAAATGTCACCGATCCCTTAATCAAACCATCAATCACAGCTATGATTCGGTCGATCGACTACTGGGCTCTGATTCGAGCAATAATGCCAATGATGAAAGCTCCAGCAAAGCTGTGAGAACAGAGAAAATAATGAGGGTAAATGTTATGCTTAACACTAGCAAATACAGTAACAGGAATGAGAATTATGCAAACCGCTGATATGAAAAGCGCAGCCCACCAATTAATCGATCAGTTACCAGAAGGCAGTAACTGGAATGATGTTATTTATGAAATGGTGGTGCGTCGAGAAATCGATTTAGGTATGGAAGACAGTAATGCAGGCCGCACCACTTCAGTCGATGATGTTAGAAAAGAATTTGGACTTGATAAATAATGCGAGTCCATTGGACTGAT
>NW_014591481.1:0-926 GCF_000485595.1 Priapulus caudatus | reverse complement strand
GAGAGAGAGAGAACGAGAACGAGAGAGAATGATGGCAAAACAGGGGAGGAGGAATCTCGGCCTCTTACCCTCCTTCTCTTCCTCCCCCTCCCCCTTCTCATCCTCCTCCTTCTTCCTCCTCCTCCTCCTTCTCATCCTCCTTCCCCTTCTCATCCTCCTCCTTCATCCTCCTCCTTCATTCTCCTCCCCCCGTCCCGGCTGCTCCGCCTCCCATCCGCCCCCATGCGGCGGTCGCTGCTGAGTGCCCGGATGTCGCGCGACGCTGCCGACGTTGTTTGACGGCTCGTTACCGTCCGGCGTAACAACGTCCGGCGACGACCGGCCGCGTGTAAGACGCCGACGCCGACGCCGACGTAATCATGCAGCCGACGACACTGCAGCGGAAGTAACTTAACTCGCCGACGTCGGCGCGAAATGGCGTCGGCAGCTCCCCCTACACGTCTCATACTACGTCACGTGATCGCCGAGTCACGTGATCGTTTAGTCACACGACCTTGACCGACACGTGGCTGACGAAGCAGCCACGTGACATCGAATCACGTGACAGTCACGGACGAGTGTTTGTCAGTCTATCGGGTCGCCTGAATAAGTTGACGCGGCTAGCTATCTGTGCTTGGTTAATGTCCCTGCCTCTACCGCCGATGCTGCTGCTGCCGCTGCTACTACCGCTGCTGCTGCTGCTACTACCGCTGCTGCTGCTGCTGCTGCTGTTACCGCTGCTGCTGCTGCTGCTGCTGCTACGCTGCTGCTGCTACGCTGCTGCTGCTGCTGCTGCTGCTGCTACGCTGCTGCTGCTCTGCTGCTGCTGACTGCTGCTGCTTTGCTACTGCTACTGCTGCTGCTGCTGCTGCTGCTGCTGCTGCTGCTACCGCTACTGCTGCTACTGCTGCTGCTGCTACTACCGCTGCTGCTGCTGCTGCTGCTGT
>NW_014591480.1:0-926 GCF_000485595.1 Priapulus caudatus | reverse complement strand
AGAGAGAGACAGAGGAAGAGAGACAGAGAGAGAGAGAGAAGCATATCCGGATGAGACCGTGAAATCTGTTGCCCGCTCAGCCTACCTGCCGAGCCGAAATAAATCGCTTAAACGCGACTGAGTGCGTGTACGTTACACGCGCGTGTGTGCATGCACACCTGTATTCGAAACAATGCTGCCAGTATCTCCCGCTAGATTCACTTTACTCACTCTGAACAGCCCATGATTGCTCTGAAAGTATAAGTGAGTAGCTTGAAACGAATCTCTCAACTGTAGCAGGTATATAATATATGAATATATTATATATATTCCTATTATCTACTTCTGATAGATATATATATATATCAAGAGCGTTATAAAGAAGGTATTTATGCGCTCTTGATAATAATGGAACGCACACAGCACACCAGGCACCAACAAACTGCAGGACGCATGTCGACGCACACGGCCACACACACATCAGCGCCACACAACACACAACACATTGCCACACACACGACACACACATATAATAATATACTAATATATAATATATATAATATGTATATATATAGCTGGTCACAGCCCGCATTTACCGTACAGGAATAAAGAAAAGAGATATTACCGAGTCATCCGCACTGTGTAGGCAGCAGCAGGTGTATGTGTGCGCCCGTGGCAACTTGACCGGAGCGCCACTTTGTGACCGGTGTCCAGCTGCGTTGCTGACCTGCGGTGTAACGGCGCGCTGTTCACAGGCGCGTGCTAATGCGTTTACAGTCTCGTGATCAGGAATTCAGACTCCTGTCGTTCTCTCGGTCACTGGCATTCGTTCTCCGGCACTGATCCGCTGTGCTACTACTGTATGACTCTGTGTGTGTATGTGTGTGTGTGCGTGAGTTTCGCGTGGTGTTAGTTACGGGGTGGATATAGAGAGGCAGCCGGCGTTA
>NW_014591479.1:0-926 GCF_000485595.1 Priapulus caudatus | reverse complement strand
GAGAGAGAGAGAGAGAGAGAGCGAGGGGGAGGGAGTGAAACTATTTCGCTATACCTGAGAGTGAGGGCGAAACTATTTCACTACACTTGAAAGTCAGAGTAAAGCTATTTTATTACACATGGGAGAGAGGGTGTAACTGTTGCATATATGCTGAACCTAAGCATCTTGGGTGATGCCGCATTTGTCTATCCTAGTATTCAATGTGAAGGCTGTGTCTGTACCCAACCACCGTGGATTGGCGGAAGAAAAAAGAATTGGGGTGGCTGGTTTTTTAGGTGCATGGTAATTAAAGTAATTCTTATCGCACGCTGCGATCTGTAATGCTACTATTCAGCACAATATTCAGCACTATATTCGGTACAATGTATTTAGGATCTGTGTAGGCGCACGGGTTTTCTGCGCCTACGTACGTATCACCTCATATGTACATGTGTACAACGTACGTATGAGCGTTTCACCTCATATTGCGTTATGCGAGAACGCATTCACGTGCCAGCGAAATCTCCGACAAAATCCATACATCTATCTGAACAGTCTTCGTGACGTCATCACCATTCACCGGGAAGAAAGGGATAACGGAATTTCCCCCACGCAGCGAAAATGTCCTCGCGTCCGTCGCCGGAGCATTTATCTAAATACGTGCTATAGGAATCCTGGATATACACAGCCCCGTAGTTAACCCCCCTTCACCTAGTTACGCGTTCCTTGCCCAGAGACAAGAGGCGGCTGGCAGTGACTGAAAATCTGTATCACTTACAGCACCAACTGAAGATGCTGCTTCGAAAGTTCAAGTTACGTGTAATTAGGTGTGAATATATGCTGCGCGCAGCTAGCTAGCTCTGTAGGCAGCCGTTAGCATGAGGTTACACCCGGAGGATAAGTAGATAGGTATGTATATATGTATATAATATATATATATATATATA
>NW_014591478.1:0-926 GCF_000485595.1 Priapulus caudatus | reverse complement strand
TCGCCCTCTCTTTTACTATTCGCTCTCTCTCACACTCTCTGTATTGCTTTCTTCGCCTGCACTCTCTCAATCTTTCGTACTCAATCTTTTCCGATTTCTCTCCCTTCATCCCACTCTCTCTCTCGCTCTCTCTCTCCCTTCATCACACTCTCTCTCTCTCTCCCTTCTCCCTCTCGATCTCTTTCTCCCTTCTTGCTCTCTTTCCCCCTCGCTCTCCCCTAGCTCTCTCCTCACTCTGTCATATTTTTTTCTCTTCCTCTCACTCCCCTCTATCTCTCCCTGTCCACCTGTCTCGCCTGCGGCTTATCCGTGGTAGGGCACTCTCTGCACAGCTCGCTCTGGGGGTACGTTGACACCGACAACACCCGTGCGTGTGTGCGTGCGTGCGTGCGTGCGTGCGTGCGAGCGAACGACATGTGCAGTGGCCATGACCCACATAGATTCCCCCCTCCTCCCTCCTCACCCCTCCCCCTCCTCTACTGTTCGCTGAGCTCCGTATCCTATTGCTGTTTGTCTCTCTCGTGCACCTTTCGTGAATATATATTCCATATAGGTCCCGTCTAGATCCTGGACTATTTTTTAGGTGCTGTATCGCGGGCACTATGACTTACGGATCTGTTTGTTGTCCTGCGACGGGGGAGGGGGACGAGTGAAGGTGAGGAAGAGGGGGAGGAGGGAGGAGAGAAGGGAAGAATGGGAGGAGGGAGGAGGCGGTGGTTGGATGGTGCTACGTTGTTTACTGTTTGTTTCGCGATGGGCCGCGGAAAGGGAGGTATTTAGATTTGTTTGTTAGAAAGATGTAGTTCGCGAAAGGGAGAGTGAGATAAAGAGTTAGGGAAAGAGCTAGTGTGCGAGAGAGAGAGAGAGAGAGAGAAGAGTAGGATAGAGTGTGACAAGAGAGAGAGAGAGAGAAGAGTAGGATAGAG
>NW_014591476.1:0-926 GCF_000485595.1 Priapulus caudatus | reverse complement strand
AAGCCATTAGCACCACCGATTGGGAAAAGGTTTTTGCAGTGCGTGAAGCAGTGGGAAAACTACTGGAACAGTTACGTAGCGAAGGGGCAATTGGCTCCTCTCTTAATGCCGAAGTCAGCGTGTTTTGCTCAGGTGAAACCTTTGAGGCTTTAAGCAAGCTAAAAGACGAGTTACTTTTTGTGCTAATGACCTCCTCCGCACAGGTGCAACATGCTGATGAGCAACCCATCGATAGCATAAAAGCTGAAGGTTTAGAGGGCGTGTGGTTACAGGGAACCGCCTCAACTCATGATAAATGTGTGCGTTGCTGGCATCATCGTAAAGATGTAGGCAGCGATGCGGCACACCCCGAACTATGCGGACGTTGCCTTAAAAACGTAGTTGGCTCAGGTGAGGAGCGTCACTATGCTTAAGTGGGTATGGCTTTCGATTGTTGTTGTTTTTATCGATCAATTAAGCAAGTGGATGATTAATGCTAATTTCGAACTTCATGAGATTTTACCCATTATGCCTCACTTAAATCTCACGCTGACTTATAACAAAGGTGCTGCGTTTGGTTTTTTAAATGATCAAGGTGGTTGGCAGCAAGTATTTTTTTCTGTACTCGCCTTAGCTGTGAGTGGCTATATTATTTACTGGCTCTACAAACTTAAAGAAACTCATATCTGGACGGCAATAGGACTAGCTTTAGTCTTAGGTGGAGCTGTTGGTAATTTGATTGATCGCATGTTGCAAGGAAAAGTCACTGACTTTATCGATTTTTATATAGATTGGGATGTATTTTTCCTCAGCAATGGTCACTTCGCGACCTTTAATGTTGCAGACATCGTCATTGCCGCTGGCGCTGCTTTATTGATCTTTGTGAGCTTGTTTGGTATAGAAGAGATCTCCTAGCGAGCGTGTTGCTAAGGGACATAAACCATATA
>NW_014591475.1:0-927 GCF_000485595.1 Priapulus caudatus | reverse complement strand
TACCTACCTGCCTACCTACCTGCCTACCAACCTACCTACCGACCTTTCGCTTGCATGTGCTTAATATCGGACGAATATCGGTCTTCACTTTTCAATGCCTCTCTTCTTCGACAATATATTAACTTGGAATTCCCGACCCTGCTTGTGCGAATCCGCACGCGCGTTGGTATTGTCAACAAGAGGCAGGGCACTGCGGGGGCACCACTATCTCCGGTTAGTGGTGGTTAAAATAGCATACGATTATTACAAGTCCGCAGTAGAGCTTATGAGCAACTGTTTCCGATCCTGCTAGGAAACACGCCACATCTGCAACTCTTCCTTTCGATAACTCGTTCGCCCCCAGACTGGCGACGATGAGCACTCATGGCATATGACGATGGCATGGCATATGATGGCCATACCATCGTATGATGGTACCATCATATGCATAATATGCATGATATGCATTATCGTACCATGGCATACGATGGCATACGATGGCATATGATGGTATATGATGGCATGGCATACGATGGCATATGATGGTATATGATGGCGTATATGATGGCATGGCATATGACGATGATAGTATGGGCAGACGATGAGCGCGCAAGCTTGAAAGCATAGAGGGTAAGACGCACGCAAAACCACGCGCGTGAAAGCGTCGACGTTAAACCTCATTAGCTACACAGCTAGTACATACATTTATATATGTGTGTGGGCGTGTGAGCTCACACTATACACATATACGCATATATAAATAAATATATAGACATCATCCTCGCCGATGCGTCTACCTGCTTCTATCGCAGAGCTGCCGGCGTATGAGTGGCTTCAGCTTCTGCTATAAACCCTCCGCGAGTCTAAGAGAGAGAGGGGAGATTGAGGAGAAGAGAGAGAGATGGAGAGGGGGAATAGATAGAGGGAGAGCGAGGGAGATATAGGGGG
>NW_014591474.1:0-927 GCF_000485595.1 Priapulus caudatus | reverse complement strand
AGAGAGAGAGAGAGAGCAGTGGGGCATACTAAATGCTACACGCATATCGCATAATAATGCGCCGCTAGGTTCTCGGAAAGCAGTTCCGTAACATATTTATTTATCAGGAACAAATAAATAACATGTAACACGAGAACGATTACTGCACATTTGTCATATTCGGCTTTCGTTTTCATGCCCAATTAAGTTACATTATTTGTTTTATTAATGTTCAGTTATGTTCAGTTATGGTGGCGCGCACGCAAGCCGGTTCGAATAACGATGAGCACACACACGCGCACGCACGCACGCACGCACACACACAACAAACACACACTCCCTCTCTCTCTCTCTCTTTCTCTCTCGTTCTTTCTTTCTTTCTCCCTCCCCCCCTCTCTCTCTGGCACTGTCTCTCTGTCTCTCTCTCTCTCTCTCGACATCTCCTCTCTCTCTTCTCTCTCTCCTCTCTCTCTCTACCTATCTTCATCTCTTCCTCTCTCTCACTCATGCATCAATATCAATCTATATTACTATCTATATTATAATTAAATTATGTTGCGTATGCGTACGCGTGACTAGCCCACTCCCACGCTTTTCCTTTACCGCGGGCGATCAGCTATAGCACAATTATTGTTCAGACTTCTATACGCTTATTTAGATATATCACACCTTGAGAGTGCACAAGAAAGGTCAGCTGCTATGATGTCCGAATGCATTCAGATGGCGCTCGACAATTCTCATTACGTCTCCCTGCGTAAATGAATGTGATGAGATATAAGTTTCAAGTAAACAGACGACGTGTTATCATTTAATCTTCTCTCTCGACCGTGATCTTCTTCATAAAAGAAACTAAACGTACACCACACCGTATATCACTCTATCACAGTCAAACTTCGCGCTCTCATATTCTATCTCACACTCATTAAAAGCCTGATCGGAGTATCTATA
>NW_014591473.1:0-927 GCF_000485595.1 Priapulus caudatus | reverse complement strand
TGCGTGTCTGTGCATGAGGTATGTCACGTTGGGTGTGTGATGGTATCGGTGGTTATAGTGGGAGGGAGTGTATGCGCGGGAAATTTTACTCTGTGGGTAATGATGTATACGTGCGTACTAATATAATAACTCACGTGTGAGATAACTCGTAGATGGACAACGTACAGACGTGAAGCGTCCAGACTTGACCAACGTCCAGTGGTGAGCGAGTGAGCGAGCGCGTGGTCACGTTTCTCTGCTAGTAAGCAACCGTTCACCAACAGAAGTCAGAACGTCTCCGAATCAATGTCTGTCTGCCTGCGCGGCCAGTCATGACCATGTGGTCAGCAGCTGTGTGCGTGCGTGGTGCGCGTGCGTGCGTGTGCGTGTGTGTGTGTTTGCGCGCGTGTGATGCTTATTTTGCTGTGCTGTGTCGCCCGCTGCGTGCGTGCGCTGCCATGGTGCCGTCCGCCCGCGGTGTGTACTGCATGTAGTTAGTGCGCTGCCTAATACCGCGGCTTCTGACTATCGAATGTGCGCGCGGCCGCAATTGTTAACCTAATATTGAACTCACTCGGGCGGAAATGTAATTTAATATGTAAATATGCCCGCACCCGGGCGTGCGTGTGCGTGCGTGTGCGTGCATGTATGAGTAGACGTGTACGTCCGCGAAGCGCGTGTTGTTATATCATTTTAAAATTCATCCGTAGACGAATTTAAATTTTTCCTTGCTATTTATGCTGTCGGTTGGTCGTCTGTCGTCTGATATGCCTGTTGCGGGAGAATCGGCGGGAAACGCGAGCGCGACCCGCATCTTAATTACGCGTGTGTGCCTATCCGCTGTCAAGCTTCACACATTTTTATGATAAAAGCTGGCCCGCTAATAGCCATTGCCGCAGGACGCAAACACCCCACACACACACACACACGCACGCGCGCGCGCACGCA
>NW_014591472.1:0-927 GCF_000485595.1 Priapulus caudatus | reverse complement strand
CTAGCCGCGCGGTTGGCAGGATAGAGCGTCGCCACTACGGCTAAAACGATAGTGGCGATTGTCACCATCCACACATCATTCATCTGCAAGTCAGAGGGAACCGTTGATATATAGAAGACATCTGCCGGAAATATTTTTCGCCCTATCAGCGCCTCAATACCGGGAACAAGGACATCTAAATTACGCGACAATAAAACCCCTAAAATAGCCCCCGTTATCGCACCAATGAGACCCACCAAGCTACCCTGAATCATAAAAATACGTTTGACTTGAGTCTTAGGCATTCCCAAAGTTCTCAGTATGGCAATATCTGCTTGTTTAGCATTAACGACCATTACCAACGAAGAGACCAAATTAAAATAGCGACTAAAACAATCAGCAGCAAGACAAAAACATCATGATTTTTTTCCATCTTGATGGCTTTAAAAAACGTTTGATTGTCCTTACCCCAATCAGCCACCATGAATTTACTCCCTAGCTTCTGCTGCAAATCAAAGGCAACCCCTTGTGCATCGAATAAGTTATCAAGCTTTAAACGTATACCCGTCACATCATCAGCCGTTTTAAACAAACGCGCGGCATCCTCCATATGGATAAAAGCCGTGCTGCTATCATAGTCTCTTATATTCATTTTATAGACAGCGATCACTGTAAAACGCTTCATACGAGGAATTACCCCTGCGGGCGTTACTTTTGCCTGAGGGGTAATAACGGTCACTTTATCACCGACAAACACGCTCAAAGCCCCCGCCAACTCCACACCAATCGCAATACCATAGCCACGAGAGGCTAAAGCATCAACACTGCCATCGATAATATGTTGACTTACGTCACTGACGCTATCTTGATAAGCGGGTAGAACGCCTTGCAACTGCACACCTCGCACTTCACCGTTGGCACTTAACATCACTTGCTGTTCAATATACG
>NW_014591471.1:0-927 GCF_000485595.1 Priapulus caudatus | reverse complement strand
GCGCGTGTATGTGTGCGTGTGTGCGCGCGTGTGTGTGTGTGCGTGTGTGTGTGTGCGTGCGTGCGTGCGTGTGTGCGTGCGAGCGCGCGTGTGTGTACATGCACTATATAATAAGTATGAAATGTTATTACGTGGGGCATGCACCATGTATGGGACTGCTGCAGAGTCGCTGTAGACGTAGCTATCCATTAAAATACGAGTCGAGATTTAATACACACATGATCGTGAGCGGCTTTCGCAAGCCTTTTGACATTTGCATGAAGCCGATTTTCCCATAAGATATGCGTGGCGATGCATCCGGCATATTCAAATAGCAAATCTAATCGAAATGATTCCGAGAGCGGAATGAGAGGACAGGTTAATCCGTAAAGTAGACTATCGTAACTGAAATTAAATGATAGCCATGTATATATATATATATATATATATATATATATATATATTACATAATTTATAATCGCATTTTATTCGTCGAGATTGCCGAGCGAAAAATAATATGATGCATGGTAATATGGGGTCTGTTTTCCATATCTATAAAAGTCGCTGTCACTGTTTACTCTCCTTCGTCTGCGCTCACTCACTCTCCTCTACTCTCTCGTCTCTCTCTCTACTACTTTCTTACTCTCCTCTCTCCTCTCTCTCTACTAGCTTCTTCTGCTCGGTCTTCTTCTCTCTTCCTCTTAACCTTCTCTCTCTTCCTCTCTCTCTCTCTCGGCCGCTCGCCACATCCCCTCTCCACAACCTCTCTCTCTTTTTCTCTTTTCTCCTCTTGCGCTCCGTCCCCTTATCTCTGCATCTCTACTATCTTCTATATTCTATCACCTTTTCTCTCTCCTTCTCTCCTCTTCTCTTCGCCTCTATCTTTTCTTTTTCTTTTTTTATATCGCTTCTCTTTTACGTTTTCTCTCTCTCCTTTTCTTTTCTTTT
>NW_014591470.1:0-927 GCF_000485595.1 Priapulus caudatus | reverse complement strand
CCCCCCCCACCTCACCTGCATGTAGTCTACTGTAGGTACCCTAACAGCTAAGACTCTGACTCTAGTTTTCAATCCTAACTCAACTTGTAATTAACCAATATTTGTAAAGCTAACGGAAGGCTATCGCCTAATCATTGTGTTAGGATCGTTAACATAAGTTATAGAATACTTGCATCATAGAATCTTATAACTAGATTTTTCGTTTTGATCGAATACGGAAGCGGTGCCATGAAATTGTTAACCAGTGGCCGATTTCCGTTCGATTAAGCCCGCCAATTTTGTTCTACCGCGCGTCAAGTCGCGTAACGTATGCCGGACGCACGGTAACCTATTTCTAGGATCCGGCTTTGAACTGCATTGCATTGCGCCAAAGATCAAAGAAAGCTAAACAGGCGCCCGTAGCCTACTTTATATTGGGAGGTGGTGTTTGTGTTTTAAAAGTTGGCAATTGTGTTGAGGTGCGCGAAGCGTACCCGAGCGGGGGGAGGTGGTGGGAAGGGGGTGCCCCCCCCTCCGCACAACGAATGGAGATTTGCAATATTACAGCTAAAATGGAGCGATCTGGTGTAACCTGAGGTGAAATTCTTGGGCAAATATTTAAATGAAAAATTATTTTTTCTTATTTTTTTGCTACTGGGGCGGGGCGGGGGTCGTGCGAACCCCCGAACCCGCGGCCCATGCCCCCTTCGGCTACGGGCCTGGCAACTATATCACATTCGCGGGCAGTGTTCTTGTCCACCAGTAATAATGTTCCCGCCTTTCACAGACGAACTAAGTGCACTTGCAATAGATCGCACAGCGGCAGTGGCACGACTGATATCGACTATGTCTACATGGTCGCGATGAGATCTATATATCTATCCATATGTATACAAGTCGTTGATCATTACGCGTGTACCGCCAGTCAGCCAGTCAAACAGAAAACAA
>NW_014591469.1:0-927 GCF_000485595.1 Priapulus caudatus | reverse complement strand
TGAGGTGCAGTTTTCATTCACAAAACGCGGAGTGACTTTAACCGTAACGGTGTAATTACCTTTATCACCGCTAATATTCGATACTTCGGATAGCGTTAAAATCGTCAGATTTTTATTCGCTTTTACGCGACGTTGATTGATTTCCTGACCACACGTTGGGTGGCACATTTTCGGAAAATACTTATACATTCTGGAGACACGACCACCTAGCTGGGCGTTTTTCTCGATCAGAATAACCTGCTTGCCTGCTTCGGCAGCTTCCAAGGCAGCAGTCATACCACTGATACCTCCACCAACCACAATAATGGTTTGGTTTGTTGCAACTACGTCTACCATAGACGGCTTACCTCCAAATTGAATCCTAAATTCTTTATCAGTATTGTTATTCTTTTTGTAATACAACTGCATTAACCATACTGAACCAAACACTCAAAAGGCGGCGTAATCGCAAGGTAAAAGTGTCCAACAACAGCATAAAAAGCACCGCTGAGAATACTGCTTTTAGGGTTAAATTACTACTAAAGTGGGGATATTTTAAATATATGAATTACAGATATAGGTATAGATAAATTATATGATAAGAAATTAGCAATATTGATTATTCTGCATCATTGGCCATTTGCGATGAATACTATGCCACCGTTTATACCAGCAAAGTGTATAATTCGGCCACTCACTCTACGGGATTAAAATAAACACAGCCCATTGATTTATAAATAATTATATATTATAAAAAGCCAGTATTTAAATCGAAACCATACATCTGTAAAATTCGCTGATCCGCGACAATTCATATCGACAGCACCTACCTTAAAGGAAATAATCATGTCTGACAAAACGTCTACTCCCAAGCCCAACTCAGTATGTGATATACCCACAGAAGCAGATTACAGCAAAGTAAAATTATTAGACTTACATCCCAAAGAT
>NW_014591468.1:0-928 GCF_000485595.1 Priapulus caudatus | reverse complement strand
TGTGTGTGTGTGTGTGTGTGTGTGTGTGTGTGTGTGTGTGTGTGTGTGTAGAGTAGTAGTGTGTGTGTGTGTGTGTGTGTGTGTGTGTGTGTGTGTGTGTGTGTGTGTGTGTGTGTGTGTGTGTGTGTGTGTGTGTGTGTGTGTGTGTGTGTGTGTGTGTGTGTGTGTGTGTGTGTGTGTGTGTGTGTGTGTGTGTGTGAGTGTGTGTACGTGCACATGCGTTCTATATCGCAACATAACCGTATCAACCTCCTCCACGCATCTCTCACTCTTCCTCCTCTCATAAGCGTATCAACTTCCTCCGCGCATCTCTCACTCTTCCTCCTCTTCCCTTCCTCCTCCTCCCTTCCTCCTCTCCCTCCCCTCCCTTCTCCTCCCCTCTCCTCCCTCCTGCTCGCATAACGTGTGTTTGCCTCCTCCGCTTGGTAGCATAATATAGTCCTCAGTGCTTGAAGAGCTTGGTAATGGTGCTTGTCTCTCTCTCTGCTCTGGCTCTTTGTTAGCCGCAGTGTTTGCTCGTTTACAGTCGAATTAACATAGCAATGCGCGCCCGTCCCCGCCCAAATCAGTATCACAGTATTACAGATGTGCAGGGGCGGCGGCGGCGGATGGTGACGACAGAGCAGACGACATCTGCTCGCGCGTTTATGCTAGCAACGCGTCACGTGACTCACTCACTCACGCGACTCTCTCTCTCGCTGACTTTCTCTTGGTGACTCTCTCTCTTGGTGACTCTCTCTCTCTTGGTGACTCTCTTTCTCTCTCGGACGCGCGCTCTCTCTCCGTTTATATCTTTTCCTCTTTTTCACTCTGCCTGACTGATCTGTCGGCCTGTCTCTCCGTTTCTCCCCATCTCTCATCCTCCCTCTCTCTTCCTATATCTCTCTCTCGTATCTCTCTCTCTCTCTCTCTCTCTCTCTCTCTCTCT
>NW_014591467.1:0-928 GCF_000485595.1 Priapulus caudatus | reverse complement strand
CAGGTCGCGTATATACGGCAGGCCGCGGATATACGGCAGGTCGCGTATATACGGCAGGTCGTATATATACGGCAGGTCGCGTATATACGGCAGGTCGTATATATACGGCAGGTCGCGTATATACGGCAGGTCGCGTATATACGGCAGGTCGTATATATACGGCAGGTCGCGTATATACGGCAGGTCGCGTATACGGCAGGTCGCGTATTTACGGCAGGTCGCGTATATACGGCAGGTCGCGTATATACGGCAGGTCGCGTATTTACGGCAGGTTTTCATGTTTGCATTACATCTGCGATGACAACGCGCGCCGCCACAGACACCGCCGGTTGCGCGTTTAACGAGATATTCCGACGCTCGTGTATGCGAAAAAGGTTTGTCGATTTGACAGAGCAAACACGTGCGTGCGGGGCATAGGGAGACAGGCGTGCATGCGTGGGGAGAAGGTTTGAAAGGGAATGACACGGAGGCAGAGGGAGGGTGAGAACGTGTGAGTGCGGTAGAGACAGAGATGCGGCCCTCGCTAGTTTGAATTTCTGACGCATATATATATATATACAGTTTTGATTAAGCACGGTTCATTTGCTCGGTCAACAGCGGGGTTCTGTTTTCGCACGAAACTCGAATAAATAAGTAAATGCCATTAGGAATAGAATATTTGCGCAAACATTTATCGGAAATTGGTGTTTTTTTTCAGCTCAAACGCATCAGCGAATGTAACTATTGCACGCACGCATATTCGGTGGCGCGTTGCGAATTTATACAACGCAGCATTCTCCGGGAAGACTCTTGTTAATTAAGACGTCTCTTACTAATTAATGTAAATGTACAAGTCAAATCATCTTTAAGTGAAAGTGTCAATGACACTGTAGCTCACATTGAGTGTGATAGAAGAAGGAGGGGGGATATTTAAAGCAAGAGTATATAT
>NW_014591466.1:0-928 GCF_000485595.1 Priapulus caudatus | reverse complement strand
CCGCGATTGGTCAGGCTCTGACTGACGATCAAGAAATGATCAATGCCGTCAACGAACTTAGTGCAACCCTATTCTAAATGAGTGCCCTAAACGCCACGCAGATAGAGCAGCGTCTCGATGAAATTCTTGAGTGTGAACTCAACCGCTTAGATGCCGAACCCATCGCCCTCGCGCTGGCAGAATACAACAGCGCACAACAAGAACGCGCCCTGCATTGGATTACGATTGGCAGTAATGCACACATCGAAATCGGTTATTCCGTTGCGCTCAATGCCTCCACTGCCTTGCATTTAATGACCGACGAGATGATGGAAGCATGGGTGGTGCATGCGATGAGTTTTCTCGATACCAGCGGCTTACGCTCCGCCATTCAAGTGATTAACGACGCGGAGAAATTTGCTAAAGAAGCCGCAGACCGTGCACGTGGTGTTAGCTTCAGCGAAGTATCCGGCATGCTATCCTTATTTGTACAAGGCTTATCCGGTCGACGGCTTAAACTTGAACAAAGCGAATACCCTTGGACTAATACTGAAACCATCTTCATGCCCGAATACGTCGGGCGCTTTGAGGCACAACAAGACAACTTCCGCTTATATAAATCTATCCTTGCGCATCAATGGGCGCAAATCTGGTTTGGCACGTGGCGTGTTGATCACATCGATTCCGAAGACTGCCCCGTGCTGTGCCTATTTCAGGACATACCTCATCTAACTGACAAGTCCGATGATGAACTAAGCAATATCCTGCATTGTCTGCACCTCCTCGAAACTATCCGTTTGGATGCGTGTATTGCGCGCGAACTACCTGGTATTCATCGCGATATGCACCATGTCCTAGGCTTGCTCAAGGAAACACTGATTCCTCAACAATGGTCATTCGATCTATCTACCTTGCGGTGCGAAACCGCCAGCGTTAAAGACAGCTGTGC
>NW_014591465.1:0-928 GCF_000485595.1 Priapulus caudatus | reverse complement strand
TAATAATAATAATAATAATACTATATATATACGTAAATAGCACACACGACATGCATGAGAGATATATATATATATATATATATATATATACATATACATATATATAGCAATCAGGAATTGACGTATAATAAAGGGATACTCCCGCAATACATTTGATTGAAACCGAATGACGCTTTCGGTGATGACCGGGTGCTAAAACACCGTACTATGATCTATGCGGCAGATTACCAGCTAGGACGGTATGAGTCCGCGGGTCAGGGAACTATACGACGATATGACCCGTTTTGGTCGCCTAGCTGATGCTTGTAATTGAACACTAGAAAGCGAGTATATAGAGTGGCGTGTGATGGCTCGCAAACACATATCGGGCGCGGCTAACCGTAAAGGGGATGAAACCGCACCACGTTAGCGAAGGAATTTCGTTAAGTCCTCGTTGTCACACCCACACCCTTTAATCTGTCATACCCCCACTCTGTCGCCTGTCATACCTCTGCTCTGTCACCTGCCATACCCCCGCTCTGTCGCCTGTCATACCGCCGCTCTGTCGCCTGTCATACCTCTGCTCTGTCACCTGCCATGCCCCCGCTCTGTCGCCTGTCATACCCCCGCTCTGTCGCCTGTCATACCCCCGCTCTGTCGCCTGTCATACCCCCGCTCTGTCACCTGCCATGCCCCCGCTCTGTCGCCTGTCCATACCCCCGTTCTGTCACCTGCCATGCCCCCGCTCTGTCGCCTGTCCATACCCCCGTTCTGTCACCTGCCATACCCCCGCTCTGCCGCCTGTCATGCCCCCGCTCTGTCGCCTGTCATACCCCCGCTCAGTTACCCTTCAACTTCGACCAACGGCTACCTTAACGTTTACATTCCTGTTCTGCTAGCAGAGGCTTTCGCTCTCACCCTTTCTCCCCTCTCTTTCTCTCTCTCTCTC
>NW_014591463.1:0-928 GCF_000485595.1 Priapulus caudatus | reverse complement strand
TTATTTTGTCATTTTTATTATTTCCATATGAATTTACTGAACATACTGTCTAACTCATGCATAATTGTTACAGACGGGTTAGGCAGGGATGTTAGAAAATGTGTAATTTTTGGCACGATAAGGGATTTCAACACCGTTATTTTACCTAAAGGAGTTAAGTTTCTTCTTTGCCATATGTTTAATAAGAGCATCTCTGGTCTAAAAACAAACACAGAAAAGACCAAGTTAGTGTGGATTGGTGCTACAAGGGAGTCAGATAGGAGGTTTTGTAGAGAGAATAATCTAAAATGGGTTAAAGAAAATTTCACAAATCTAGGAGTCACGTATAGTACAGAGCTTGAAAAAATTATTAATATAAATATTGAATCAAAATTACAAGGTATAAAGGTATTACTCTTTGGAATGAAGAATTTAAGATATCGCAGTTAGCTGACGACACATCATTATTTTTAGATGGTTCAGAAGATTCTTTAAGAGAATCTTTACAGGTACTTGAGTGGTTCTATCAGTTTAACCTTCTTGCCTCCATTCCTCCTCCATTACCTCCCCATCATTCTCTATACAAAATCTCCTTTGCACTTTCTCTACATACCCCACCTCCCCCCCCCAAATATCCTTCACCTTTTCCTCTCCTGCCTTTTCCAACTCACCGAAATCTCTACTTTCCCCCATTCCCACCCCATTTGAATCCTCTACCATAACACATCCCTACCTCGAGAGGCTCCTCTACCACACCCCACTCCTACCTCCAGGGGCTCATCTACCATCACCCACTCCTACCCCCAGGGGCTCTTCTATCACCCGGCCCCCACTCCTACCTCCAAAGGCTCCTCTACCATAACACACCCCTACCTCCAGGGACTCGATCCTCTACCATAACACGTACACATCCCTACCTCCAGGGGCTCATCTACCATCCCCCCTCCTA
>NW_014591462.1:0-929 GCF_000485595.1 Priapulus caudatus | reverse complement strand
TCCCACACTCCACTCCACTCCACTCCACTCCATCCATCCACTCCGTCCATCCATCCATCCATCCACTCATTGCCTTCTACCGCGTCCTTGATGGCGTCCCTGTTACGCTGCTTATGTCGTATTCACGACGATACGAATAATTGCCCGCCAGTAACGGAGGCTAGCGCACGCACAGCTCCGGGAAGCCTTGACTTAATTGACGAAATATGATCAGGAGTCTATATTATACACTCCTGATATGATGGTGCGCATGATGCAGTAGCAGAAGCAGCAAAAGCAGAAGCATCAGCAGCAGCGATAGCATCATCATCATTATTAATATTATTAGCAGCAGCGGCAGCAGCAGCAGCATCATCAGCAGCAGCAGCACCAGCATCATCATCATCAGCAGCAGCAGCATCATCATCAACAGCAGCAGCAGCGGCACTATCATCATCATCAGCAGCAGCAGCATCATCAGCAGCGGCATCATCATCATCAGCAGCAGCAGCAGCAGCGGCGGCAGCGGTGCATCGCAATCGACTACACGCTGACTCAGCGCTCAGCCGTCGTCGTCATCCAGACCGTCGTCGTTGTCTACATCCAAACGAATCCCGATGACTTTTAATGGCCGAAAGCGCAATAACGCCGCTGCCCGCTTAATGTCAGGCGATTACCGAAGGTCGCTTGAATCTGCGAGCATCGCCGCACAGGAAGCCGACGCGTCAAGTATCGTAATTGATGTATACGCGCGGCGCGACGAGGCTCGGCGCTGCTCGCGCAGGAAGCCACGCCGGGGCGTTATCAGGCTAATGTTTCACCATTAAACGTTCGCGCGCGACAAAGATGGGGAGAGCGGGGCGAGAGAGAGAGGGGGTAGAAAGAGAAAGAGAGAGAGAAATAGACAGCGATAGAGTGAGAGAGAGAGAGACAGGAAGAGAGAGAGAGAG
>NW_014591461.1:0-929 GCF_000485595.1 Priapulus caudatus | reverse complement strand
CACACACACTACACACACACCACACACACACACACACACACACACACACACACACACACACACACACACACACACACACACACACACACACACACACACACACACACACACACACACACACACACACACAATGCCGTGTATATAACGTCTTGGTGTAACGTATCCGTCATCCGCATCCCATGGTTATCCTCAGCGTCCGCGTGCGCGCAGCTTACCTGAGGATCGCCGAATTTCTCCTGCAGGTCGACCATCGTGCAAGTCATTGGCGGTGGCTGGAAATCCGACGCGCACTCTACACACAACACTGTAACTACTCCACTATACACTTCACTACACTGCACTCCGTCGCCGTTTACAACCGATCAAAGTTTGGTTTACTACGAGAGCGGTCGCAATGTACACACCACGGCATGGAGGCGCACGCACGTATACAGAGATGCACACACACACGCGAGCGCGCGCACACATACACAGACCGATATGTTCACTCACTACGCGCCGTTCGCTCGCTCTCTCTCTCGCTCTCGCTCGCTCTCTTTCTCGAAGATGGCTTGCCAAACTTGTGGGCCACTTTCTCACAGCTCTGCCAAGCATCTGGTCTGTGTTTTAAGCAGGCCGTGCCAAATGGTTAATAACGGCGGGGGGTGCTGGTCAGCTTCGGGTGGAAGGATGCTGCGGCTGATTAGGTGCACGGGCGATACCATTACCTGTTTCAGGGGGTGTGCCGACGATGCCGCACAGACGCGCGAGGGTTAGCAGGGCCAGCAGACGACAAGCGTATATATGTAAATAAATTTTTTATGTAAAATTCGGGGAACGCGCATCGCAGAGGGTTGGTGTTGTCAGCATCCCTGAATATTCGTCATGGCGTGACTGAGCGCGGATCCCCCCTCGCATCGCGTGTAGCATATCTCTCTCTCTCTCTCTCT
>NW_014591460.1:0-929 GCF_000485595.1 Priapulus caudatus | reverse complement strand
AAGGTTGTATTTGGCAGGAATACGACACTAGCAAGGTCAGCTGGCGTCGCGCGTGCGCGTGCGTGCGCGTGCGTGCGCGTGCGTGCGGTGAGTGGTCGCGCGTGTTTGTATAGCTGACATTCAGCCTCGTTCTTCACGCCGTGGCCGAGTTAGACATATTTAACGCGATGCGCACACACGCGCGTAAGCACATGCATGGCATAATGACAGGAAGATATACACGCGACACACGCGAGCGTACGCGATGTCTCTCTGTACATACGCTTCATGCCATCGATTCCGCCAGTAGACTGCGTGATGTTTGTTCAGAAGATTGCTATAGCTTATGACACTCGTTGCCGCTGTCGACACGTGTAATTATCTTATCGATAATCGTCTTCGTGACCGGTTAATATGTACGCCGAACGATATATACTAGAGCAGAGACGCGCGGCGTAAATATCTTGCTGTCGCCGACAAAAATCTTCTATCGCTGACACAAATCTTCTATCGCCGAGAAAGATCTTCTACGCCGACAAAAATCTTCTATCGCCGACAAAAAATCTTCCCTATCTGGAGAATATTTTTTCCTATCGGCGGCATAAGAATGCTGACTACTCTACAGCGGGCGTGATGCGGGAGGATTAAGTGTCGGCGCCATCGCAGCCGCGCCAATACAAAGATCATAATCTTAATCCGCACGAGAAAGAGAGAGAGAGAAAAACGCTCTCATCTCATCTCGCAGACGACTAACGGCCTCATTTTATATTCACTGGAATCAGGAAATCGCAACAACGTGACATCGTGACACGGTTTTCCCGCTAGGCATCGCTGTAATTTTACGGCGATCGCGTTGGCGGGAAAAGAGGGCACTTATGTCTCCTGCGTTACCTAGAGGTGTATACCCTCCCCTCCCCTCCCCCTCCTCCTCCCCCTTCTCCTCCTCCTCC
>NW_014591459.1:0-929 GCF_000485595.1 Priapulus caudatus | reverse complement strand
GCTAGCGATCAGGGTTTACGGGTTTGTCTGCTGTTACTGCCCGAGTCGTCGATGATGTCGCTGGCGTCTGCGCTCGATACCATGCGAGCGGCTAATCGCATCGCTAACCGCAATCTGTTCGAATGGCAAATTGTGACGCTGGATGGTAAACCGGTAACTTTGACCTGTGATATTCCGGTTACCCCGCACCAGGCTCTAATCGACGCTGCCGAAGCCGATGTGTTGATGATCATCGCCGGATTCAACCAGCAAAAGCACGTTGATAAAGCACAACTGCAAGTGCTCAAGCAGTTCAGCCGACGATATCACACGGTTGGCGGTATTGAGGCCGGTAGCTGGGTGCTGGCACGTTGCGGGCTGCTCGACGGTAAGGCCGCGACTACGCATTGGGAAGATCAGGAAGAGTTCGCCGTGCAGTTTCCAAAGATCGATTTAAAAGCGGATCGCTTCGTTATCGACGGTTCGGTATTCACCACTGGCGGCGCCTCACCGACATTCGATTTCATGCTCCTATTTAATCGCGTACGCGCCTATCGGTTATCCGTTGGCACTAGGAGGTATCAAGCCTCGTTCATTTACGATCGATCGCGTGCAAGCAGCGCACGATAACGGATGCGCAACCATTAGTGTCACTCGGCATGCTGGAGAACAGTGAACCACGCGTTGCCAAAGCGATTCAGGTTATGGAACAGCATATTGATGAAACTATTCCGGTCAGCGAAATCGCAGAGCAAATGAATCTATCCGTGCGCATGCTCGAGTATTTGTTTATGCAGACTTTGAACCTTTCGCCGGGTGCTTATTATCGTCGTTTGCGTTTGCAGACCGCCCGACGAATGGTCGTTGATACGCGGTTGCGATTGCAGGAAATTGCGATACGTACCGGCTTTAATTCGTTGTCAGCATTTTCGCGAATGTTTCGGCGTTAT
>NW_014591458.1:0-930 GCF_000485595.1 Priapulus caudatus | reverse complement strand
CTATCAGTCGCCAAAAGAATAAAATACTCTATTTAAGAGCACTCAGAGCATGCCCAATATCCCGCTTAAATCAGTAATCGATACACTTCCTTCGCGGAAGAACATTACTCGCATGCTAGTGGAAAATAAAAGATCACAACAACAGGATGAGTCTATTTCTGGAATTCACCGGCCAGAAATCAGTCTTCCATGGGTTGCGCGCATTGTTTTAGTGATGCTTCTAGTTGTTTTCGTGGTGATAGGCTCAACCTACTTTTGGGTGATAAAGGTAGGTTCTGAGTATACTTGGCTAGCATCGTTGATGTCGGTTTTGTGGGTTTTTGCTGGTTTGGGCGTGCTGCTGCTATTGTATTGGATTTGGCGAGAGTTTGATCGTTTTGGCAGTGATTTATCCGATTGGGCTGGTCACTTATTGAAAGGTGAACTATCGAGTAGGATGGAGGTGCGTAGTAGCCGCTGCCCGTCACGCGGTATTCGAGAGCACATTAATTACATCTCAGACGATTATGAAGCGCTTGCGCGAGTTCAACAGCAGCGCTTGTCGCGTCAAACCGAGTACATTCGACAAAAAAAGCATTATCTTAGCGTGCTTTATGAGGTTGCGTCTTGCATTAATGAGTCACAAAACCTAGAGGATTTGCTGCAACAGTTTCTCTATACACTGACAGGTGTTGTGAAAGCAGAAGCTGCAATGGTACGTTTGCTGGATAATAAAGGAGAGATGCGTTTAGTCGCCAGCATTGGCTTGAGCGATGCAGTGATGGCAAAAGAGGAAACCGTACCCTCGCCAAGTTGCTTGTGTGCCAAGGCTGCTAAGGATGGTGAGATACAAGTGCGCGCGGATGTGCGTATGTGTGGTAAGTTGATTGGCGAGCAGTTTTTTGAGTCGGATAATATCGAGATGTTGGCCATACCACTACAGTATCGAGG
>NW_014591457.1:0-930 GCF_000485595.1 Priapulus caudatus | reverse complement strand
ACCCACCATTATTGCGTTAACAAACTCCACTTTATAATTTACACATTTGTTTTTATTATACTTTTTTACCGCCAAAATGATGACCTTGCTTATGTAAGTAGCTTGTCCACTTAAACAAAAAACGATTTAAGCGCCACCGACAAAGCAACACGTTATCGGTGTTTTTTTCCCAGACCCGAAAATTTTTCTGAGAAAATCGACAACCTCTACTGATGACATCTGCCTGTCGGGAGTCATGATATACCTGCACTTTAAGATCGGGACGTTTATCACCCTCATCAAATAAGTACGTTATCAGTAAAATAGTGGTATGGCTTGAACGCTCTAATACCTTTATGTAAACAGGTACTCCCTCCGCTACTGTCGACAACGATTCATTCGGGAGCTGTCTAATGTCTCCACAAAGAAGACGAAGGCGTATATAATTTGCTTCATACATTTCCATTAAGTCCGCAAATGACTGTGGACGTGGAGAAAAATGTATGTGTTTTTGCTGTGCTGATATCATTGGGGAATTCTAACATAGCAAACAAAAAAAGCTGTATGGGAGATGCATATCGACTGCAATCTTCTTTTCAACCCAGCTTCAAATAATAATTTAAATCAAGAGTTTTTGTCTATGAAAATCAATAGTGCAATGGATATTCGAGTTAATACTGTAAAAATCACACCTTTTAAGGATCAAAAACTAGGTACCTCTGGCCTCAGAAAGACAGTCAAGCAATTTCAATCTCTCGACTATCTCCAAGCCTTTATTCAGTCGATTTTCAACGCCCTACCCAAACTGAAAAACTCGACACTTATTCTTGGTGGCGATGGGCGCTATTTTAACCGCGAAGCCATCCAAATCATCTTACGCATGGCCGCTGCAAATAGCGTGGGGAAAGTAATTTTAGGTCAATCAGGTATATTGTCCACTCCAGCGGCATC
>NW_014591456.1:0-930 GCF_000485595.1 Priapulus caudatus | reverse complement strand
TTGCCATAACCAATGGGAATGATGTGCCACGGCTATATAAAGGCAGACGGGTTGTTGCCTACAAGTATGCTGCAACGCCACATACGATATACATTGGGAATGAACCATAGAATACTACTACGTGACTAGGGGTGAAACTGGTGTCACGAATAATAACTTGGTGCCATGATGCATCTTGCTCGGTGAAGAAGCTTCCGCCCCAGTAAACACCAAACAAATAAACACCTAGCCACATCATCCAGTAGAAATAACGCTTCATTTCTAATTTTGTGTCTAAGTTGTCTAATTGAGCTACGCACGGTATCACGGTCTTAATTTAAGAATCCAACCCCAGGTGATCAATGCAAATAAAGGCATTAGGGTCATGTGTACACGCCACAAGCCCATCCATACACGCTCAAATTCAGGCTCCATTGAGTCCATGCCGTGTGAATATGCAAATGTACGCTGGAACCAAATCCAGAAAATCGCTACTGCTAACATGGTACCCATGCCCAGCTTGTAAAACTTTGAGTCATACCACAGAGACATGTCATAGTCTCTAGCGCCAGCTGCGCTGCTTGCTCCCATTGTTGTTGCCATGTGTGTTCCTCCTGTCTTTCTGTTAATCAAACTTGCCACGTAAAACCTAATTTATACTTCTTTTTCTACAACTTACAATAACTTCGCCCAACAAGCTATCCTGCTTCTTGTGAGTTAGCTACATATGACAGGCTAGTCGACCTAGGGGACCCAAGTCAAGTAGTTTGTCATAAAATTTCCTTCTCTTCTGTAAGGGAAAATCCTATTCATCCAAAAATTCCCAAAAAACACAATACCTTGCAGATAACAGTGTCTTTTTTAAAAAATCAACATTTCGCTAAATTCTGAACTCTTTTATGTTGATTTTGTCTACGTTATTCGTTGCAATCTTTTACACTTTTACCGCAT
>NW_014591455.1:0-930 GCF_000485595.1 Priapulus caudatus | reverse complement strand
TAACATATTCGCTCGATCGCGTTATTTACAATCATTTTAACATCGAAACGTTCCAATGAGGTCTGTCCTGATAACATATTCGCTCGATCGTGTTTATTTACCATCATTTTAACATCGAAACGTTACAATGGGGTCTGTCCTGATAACATATTCGCTCGATCGTGTTTATTTACCATAATTTTAACATCAAAACGTTTCAATGGGGCCTGTCCTGATAAAATATTCACTCGATCTTGTTTATTTACCATAATTTTAACATCGAAACGTTCCAATTGGGCCTGTCCTGATAACATATTCGCTCGATCGTGTTTATTTACCATCATTTTATTATCGAAACGTTTACAGTGGCCTGTCCTGATAACGTATTCGCTCGATCGTGTTTATTTACCATCATTTTATTATCGAAACGTTCCAATAGGGCCTGTCCTGATAAAATATTCACTCGATCGTGTTTATTTACCATCATTGTAACATCGAAACGTTCCAAGTGGCCCGTCCTAATAAAATATTTGCTCGACCACCCACCGGTAGCTTCACGCGTCTATTGTTCACGCGTTGCAGTGTACCTGGAACAGGGACTGATGGTGAGGGATGCGCGCAAGCTGGCTCTCAACTACGTGCACACGCAGGCATTCCGGATCGACCTGCTCAGTGTGTTTCCCACAGACATTCTCTACGCTGCCGTGGGTTTCCAGGTAAGTAACGAAGCTTATGAGTTGGCTTTTGTGAGAGCGCGCGGAGGAGGTGGGGGGGGGTGAGGGAATGGTGGATAGAATGACACGCGCGCCGTGTGTGTGATGTTGAAGATGATGAAGGGCGGTGCGAGTGTGATTCTATTCAGTGCCGCTGCAAGGTCGTTTGTGTACGGATATACGTACATCTCTCCTTCTGACTCTCTCTCTTTCTCTCTCTCTCTCTCTCTCTCTCTCT
>NW_014591454.1:0-930 GCF_000485595.1 Priapulus caudatus | reverse complement strand
TTCTCTCTTTCTCTCTCTCTCTCGCTCTCTCTGTCCCTCCCTTCTCCCCATCTCCGGCTCTCTCTCTGTCCCTCCCTCCCTCCCTCCCTTCCTCACAGCCACAGACAACACCAGCAGCAACACACGCAAACGACATCTAAATTACAGGCCACGTACACGTACACGTCGCTGCCGACTGCCGACACACAGACAGACGTGCGGGCCGACGACACGGACGGGCCGACGACCGTGGTCACGCGAGAGTGTGACGCACGCACGCAGACAGGCAGGTATGCGTGCGTGAAGGAATGCAGGCAGAGGAGGTGGCTGATGTCCGGGTGTATATAGGTGGGTGGTGGCGAGAGAAACACATAAGCCTGCGACGTCATATATATATAATATATATATATAATATATCATATATATATATATATTATAATAATCGCGAGCGATAGGGAAAAAAATCTTGTTTCAGTCATAGATAAACAGTGATAGAGAGAGAGAGAAGAGAGATGATGAGAGAGAGAGAAGTGAAAGAGAAAAGAGAGAGAGAGAGAGAGAGAGAAGAGATGGGAGTATGAAAGAGCAAAGAGAGAGATGAGGAGCAGGAGAGAGAGGAGAGAGAGAGCGAAGGAAAACAGAGCAAAAAGAAGAGAAAGAAAGACGAGAAGAGAGAAGGAGAAAGAGCAGAAAGAGAAGACGAGAGAAAGAATAAAAGAGATATAGAAGGAGAGACAGACGGACGGACAGCCCTACAGACACGCATGCACACACAGCCTCCTCGCGAGAAAGATACAATCAAACTAATCGGTGGTGTCACGCGCGCGCGGCGGTGACGTCACCGCACCTCATTTCTAACACAAACAGCGGCTACCGCCCGTTAGCGGTGGTGACAGCAGCTAATGCTAATGTTAATGTTAATATACTCGCGGCTCTATCTCTCTCTCTCTC
>NW_014591453.1:0-931 GCF_000485595.1 Priapulus caudatus | reverse complement strand
CATCTAGGCTTAAATACGGCACATCGGCAAACAATAAGTCCGCATTGAGCGCGGCTAAATCCTCCGCCGCTTGCTGTATGCGTGCAGCATAATTCATGTGAAACGCGCGATACCATTGCATCGTCGCCTCGGCATCTACACGCATAGCATCGTGCATCACCATGCCGTTATCTTGCTGATACCTTATCAGCTCAAAGGGGTGGATAATGCGCTCGCGTAACACCTCGGCGGGAGCCATTGAGCGAATCGTCAGACGTATTGTGTGCGTGTCTAGCGCGTTTAACACCGCTGCGTTTGCGCTAAATGCCCAAAACCGTGCGCGGAAATGTCGATAAGGAGATGTTTCATAGAGATGATTTTATGCTGTAGGGTGCTATATGTTGATCGGGAATCGTGATCCTCGCGCTTATAACAGCCCCTGTAAAGGAATAGTCTTTCTTGTTGACGCTAGCGTGCCGACAAGCTGAAGTAATAAACCAGCCTACTTGACAATAATGGTGTGCAGGTGTAAATTTAGGTGTATTTGTGTAATGGAGCCTTATATATGCGTACCAATATTGTCATAGATGAAAAATTAACAAATGAAGCCTTTTCTTTAACGGGGTTAAAAACAAAACGTGAATTGATTAATTTTGCGCTACTCGAATTAGTCCGCCTCAAGAAAAGGGAAAAGCAAAGAAGCTTATGCGGTGCGTTTGAAGCGTTACATAAACTTGGCGTGAGTAATGATCCTTTTCCTGATGTAAAGCGAGAGAATAGAGCTAACCCCTTTGCGGATCAATTATAATGATGCTTTGTGATACCAATATCATTAGTGAACTAGCACGTCCCCGCCCAAATGCAGGGGTGTGGACATGGGCTAGCCAGCACCAACAGATTCAAATGAGTTCAATGACTATTGATGAGTTATATTTTGGCTTATCGTGGAAAT
>NW_014591452.1:0-931 GCF_000485595.1 Priapulus caudatus | reverse complement strand
GGCCGTCTCATTATCCAGCGCTACTGCGCATGCGTAACGCATGCGCGCGAGGTGCTGGGGGTAATTTCAGACTGGGGCAATAATCTCAGACCGTGACACCGGAACCAGAACCAGACGTGGCAATGCTGTCACAATACACTAACTATTGTCTGTACTGTCTGTACTGGTTCCCTGACCAAGTTTTCCTTACAAATTGAAAATTTCCTTGGAAATCCTCCGGAAATTGCTTTTCATTTCTATGTCAACCATTTTGAGTTGCAAAATGGAACCATTTTTATGAACTCTTCCAGAATCTTCACTGACCATTGTTGACTAGTGTTCATAGTATTAAACATATTATGCTTTAAAGTTATATACTAAAACTTAGTAACATCTATATTCGTTGTTTTGTGTGAGATGTTATGTAATTTTATTTAAATAATAGTATAATAAATGCCGTTTATTTTGAGATCTAGGGTTTTTTGGACGTCGATCTGGGGTTTCCCCTTTTTTCAGAGCGGTAACATTAATTACTCTTTCGTTCTATCTCAAAGATCGCTAGTAGGTCCTCATAGAAATAGATATTAGAATACTAATTCATTGTTCGTAGAATTAAATTATTTATCATTATAAACCATCAATTATCTAAAATAAGATCTCTCTCTTTACTAAGACCGTCTGTAAATATCAGAGAGGTTTGCTATTACTAGGTTATAGTGTAGTGTTTCTACATGGTTATGGACCAGCAAAACGAATTAAACTGTCATTCATAATTACAGATTAAGCTAATAACATGAAAATGTAAATGAAATGGCTAGCAATAAAGAATAAGGCATTTATTGTAATTATAATTTACTTGCAGCACAGCGACCTGTTATCTAGCCATGCAGGTTTTCAGCCGGCTAAATACATTAAATTAATATGATGTAGTAGAAGACTAACTACCTACCTA
>NW_014591451.1:0-931 GCF_000485595.1 Priapulus caudatus | reverse complement strand
GTTGATCGTGACGATGCGTTGCGCCAAGAACATGCTGGAATTTTACATCACCTAGATGATCTCTATTCGCTCTATCATGTATTGCGTAAAGCGCGAGATGAGCGTGGCTCGATTGACTTTGAGACCACTGAGACACGTATTGTTTTCGGTGAAAATCGTAAGATAGAAAATATTTTACCAACGGAACGTAATGATGCGCACAAAATTATTGAAGAGTGCATGATTACTGCGAACGTCTGTTCTGCGCGTTTTTTGAAGGAAAATAAAATTCCAGCCCTGCATCGCGTTCACGCAGGACCTGCTAAAGAAAGTATTGAGAAAGTTCATGAGTTTCTTAATGGCTTAGGTTTGACCTTAAGTGGCGGTGATGAGCCACAGCCTAAAGATTATGCCAATCTGTTGGAGAGTATTGCGGATCGTTCTGATAAGCATTTAATTCAAACCGTGATGTTGCGTTCTCTGTCGCGTGCAGTCTATGCACCTGTTGATTTGAGTAAACCAGAAAGTACTTACCACTTTGGTTTGGCGCAGAATGATTATGCGCATTTCACCTCGCCCATTCGTCGCTATCCTGATTTATTAGTGCACCGAGCGATACGCCATTTGATACAAGGCAATACGGCTGAGTCTTACGACTACACTTACAGTGATATGAAGACCCTAGGAGAGCATTGTTCTATCAATGAACGTCGGGCAGACGATGCTTCTCGTGATGTAATGGCGTGGTTAAAAGCTGAATACATGCTGGATAAGGTCGGTGAGGGCTTTAGTGGGGTAATTTCTGCGGTGACTGGTTTCGGTTTGTTTATTGAATTGAACGATGTCTATGTGGAAGGTTTGGTGCATATTACCGCGTTAAAAAGTGATTATTATCAATTCGATGCCCTGCGTCATCGTTTAACCGGTGAGAACAGCGGTAAAAAATACAATT
>NW_014591450.1:0-931 GCF_000485595.1 Priapulus caudatus | reverse complement strand
ACTTTGGTACATTTCGTGTTTATTTACCATTAATTTTTTTTAGTCGGAGAGCCTGGTCCGTGGTCGGTTTAGGCCCCTACCTGATAGTGATACTGATACTGATACTGATACTGATACTAGTGTCGTGATACTGATAGTGATACAACGACCCCTTCAGCGTTAGTATTTGCCAGTCTCAGACTCAGAGAATGCCCATTACTTAGAATTACACAAGTCACAACTGCCTTAATCACTGACCACCTATACCTTTCTTTTTATTTTTTTCACAGATCCTTCGAATGCATCTTGCTCACTTTTCTTAAGTGCTATTTGTTGTGGAATTCTTGTTTTCTTTAGAATTGTAGACGCCATGCCGAAAACGTGCGATGCGATGTATAGTTGCCGCCCTCTATATTAAAATCGTCATATGAACATGCTAACAATGTAACCTAGCAACAGTAAAGAGATGGCAAAGTTTGTAATAGCAGGTACTTACACTTACAACTTACAAGTTACAGTTACAGTTACACAAAGAATTGTTCTTAGATTATTGTACAGTCTAAGAAGTTGTAGTAAAGAAGAAGAGTGCCTGACCTTGTTGAAATAAGCCAATCTTATAATATCTGGACTGTAGGCTACAGCCTACGGCTACACTACTACTAGTACTACTAGTACTAGTACTATTACACATAGCTCTAGTACAGTATAGCCCGCAGGATTGCTGCCGCAGGCATCCTGCGGCAGCGATCCTGCGGGCTATAGTACTAGAGCTATATTACACAGTACACTACACGCCTACAGTCCACTGTCCAGAGTATACACTGTACAGTCTACATCATACATCATACATCATATTACATGCACATGCCACAACATGATACATCATACAGTGACACTGACAGTGTTTGTAATTTGTACTTCTACTACTTCACAGCTAGGCACTTGGAACGTC
>NW_014591449.1:0-932 GCF_000485595.1 Priapulus caudatus | reverse complement strand
GAGAGAGAGAGAGACAGACAGAGATAGAGCGCAAGCGAGAGAGATAGCATCGCCGTAAAACCAGGCGTCGGTATTAGAGGGACGTTGAGATGACACAGCTACCCACCGCGCGCGCATCTTATAAATAGCGGGGCTTTACGAACGAAACCTAGACTTACACCAGGCGTCCTTGCCCCATGATGACCGAATCCATAGGCTAGCGGGGACACGTGGATATCCGCCGATTCACGGCGTGTCAGTCTACAGCGTAGACACGCCGCGTAACAATCACCCGCAGATTACGTGTTGTCTAGATGGGGTGGATAGATGGGTCACCGGTAGCCGTGTATTGTGCTGCGTCGTGGCGTTACCTAACCCTGTTGTTCACATGCATGAGGAATGCGGTGAGAGGCTGCGTGGTGTAGCGTCGTCTCTCGTGGGAATCTCCCGCTGTAGAGCCACGGCGCGGGAAACATGATGCGGACTGACGTGCCAGCGTAGAGCTGCATTAACGTTCAGATAGTGTAGCATTGTCGACGCGTTTTAGTCGCTTTGAGAAAATAACAATACTGATACTTTAATCAGCCGGTGTGCCTGCCAGGCTGATCGGCTGGTAGGATCGGTGGGTGGGTGGGTGCGGGTGGTGAGTGTAGACACAGTAACGGTACCAGGTAAGCAGGAAGCTACAGAACAAACAAACACTCTATGGATGGTTACGTGTTCATCAGGGAGGATTGAGGTATAGCTCTACCTGTGTGTCCATTCATTCCGTCACAGACCTAGCTCGCTGCTATATATCTATGTATTCCTTCGCTTTGTCGCAGAGTCACAGGCTAGTTCTAACTATGTAACCCTTCGCTCTGCCGCAGGCATAGCTACACCTATATGTCTGTTCACTCCGTCACAGAACCAAATATATATATATATATATATATATATATATATATATATAG
>NW_014591448.1:0-932 GCF_000485595.1 Priapulus caudatus | reverse complement strand
ACACACACACACACGCACACACCATACACAACACAAGCACATAAACACATCACACACACACTGACACAGCACACACCACACACACACGCACCCCCCCCACACACACACACTCACACACACACACACACCACACACCACACACATCACACACACACACGCACCCCCCCCCCCCACACACTGACTGACACACGCACCCCCCACACACACACACACGCGCGCACACACCACACACACACACCACACGACACATCACCACACACGGCACACCCAGGACACCCCCACACACACACACACGCACGCACGCACGGCACACACACACACACACGCACACAACCCAGAACCCCCCCCCCCCACACATCACAGACACGCACGCACACACACATCACAACACACGACACACAACACACGACGCGCACACACTCAGACACCCCCCACACACACCACACACGCACGCACGCACACAACACACGCGCACCCACACACACACACACACACACACACACACACAACACAACACACCACACAACACACACACACCTACAGTACACACACACGTACGCACACACCCAGGACACCCCCCACGACACACCACGGCACACACATCCTACACACACACACGCCACCACACGCATCACACACAGCACGCACGCACGCACGCACACACACACATACACGCACACTAGATGTGCACGTACACAGGCACGCGCGTGTGTCACTCATTTATCACTCACTCACTCACACACGCACGCACACACACGCACACACACACACGCACGCACGCACACACGCACACACGCACACACCCATACACCCCCCCCACACACACATACACACACTAGATGTACACGTACACAGGCACGCGCGTGTGTCACTCATTTATCACTCACTCACTCACGCAGATGCAGATGCAGAATGTATCACTGACTATAAAA
>NW_014591447.1:0-932 GCF_000485595.1 Priapulus caudatus | reverse complement strand
AGCAACACGGGGGGGGGGGGGGTTAAAGAGAAAGCTAGCAGGCGTGTAAGAGTTCGTTGCCATGTGCGCGCTCTGCTGAGATATCTGCATATAATTAGCAAGCAATGTTCATTAAGTTTGCGCCATTCAATCAGCAATTATGAGAGAGAGTGCTTGCGTGCGCGCGCGTGCGTGCCTGCCTGTGCGTGCGTGCCTGCCTGTGCGTGCGTGCCGGTGCATGGGTATGC
The DNA here is from genome assembly GCF_000485595.1 of Priapulus caudatus. Lineage (NCBI taxonomy): Eukaryota > Metazoa > Priapulida > Priapulimorpha > Priapulimorphida > Priapulidae > Priapulus > Priapulus caudatus. Next base: position 705 of record NW_014591447.1, on the reverse strand, counting down.
GTGCGTACATCAGTATTTGTGCATCAGTGCGTACATCAGCTACTACGCGTACGTGCCTGTGCCTGCGTGCCTGCCTGTGCGTGCGTGCCTGCCTGTGCGTGCGTGCCTGCCTGTGCGTGCGTGCCGGTGCATGGGTATGCGTGCGTACATCAGTATTTGTGTGTGCTGCTACGCGTACGTGCCTGTGTCCATTCATGCGTACATGTTTTCGTACGCGCGTGCGTGCGTGTGTACATGTAGTTGCACACGTGCGTGTATGCGTGCGTGCGTGCGTGCGTGCGTGCGTGCGTGCGTGCGTGCGTGCGTGCGTGCGTGTCTGTGCGTGTATACGTGCGTGCGTGCGTGCGTGCGTGCGTGCGCGTGCATGCGTGCACGCGTGTACACGTCGGTATAATAGTGATAGAGGGATATATAAGAAACGATCACAGACATCAGCATGAGTAGTCGCTCTCACTCACCTGCTCTCAGCCCGCCCGACCGCCCGCCCATCAAAACGCCCGCCAGACCAACCGCCCATCAAAACGCCCGCCCGACCAACCGCCCATCAAAACGCCCGCCCGACCAACCGCCCATCAAAACGCCCGCCCGACCAACCGCCCATCAAAACGCCCGCCCGACCAACCGCCCATCAAAACGCCCGCCCGACCAACCGCCCATCAAAACGCCCGCCCGACCAACCGCCCATCAAAACGCCCGCCCGACCAA
>NW_014591446.1:0-932 GCF_000485595.1 Priapulus caudatus | reverse complement strand
GTCTATTATATATATATATATATATATATATATATATATATATCAGGAGTAAATAAACTCAAAAAAGTTAAACTTTAAAATTAAAACGTTTAGAAAAAAGTTCATATTCTTGAGCTTATTTCGTACCATTGTTATTCGCCTATCCTGTACTGAAATCGGTTTATAGTTATTTACTGTTGTATTGCTGTAAATTGTATTCAAACACGGTGAAAATATGTTTAATTGAATTCTTCCGAGATATTAGATTGTTTTATCGCGCGGCCGGTTTCCGCACCACGTAATGACGCGAGCGCATGGCATGGCTTCTCTCTCCCTTTCCCTGCGTGTGCGGTGTATGCATCCTCACGTCTCTACGTAAAAGACTCTACATCTCTTGCTCTCTATTATTCTCTCTCTCTCTCAATATATATATTTGCTTCGTGTGTGACTTTACTTCTATATATATATATATTTATATATATATATATATACATATATATATATGGTGCCGCTGACCCGCAGTTCATGAATTATTCCTCTTCTTACCCTTCTACCTCTTCTTCTTCTTCTTCTTATTCTTTCCCTCCTCCTCTTCCTTCTTCTTTTTCGCTTTCTTCCGCTTTCTTCCTTCTTCTTCTTCTTTACCCTTGATGCAGCCATGCCACGCTCTCACACTGCACGTAGAGACGTGGGGGATGCATACACCGCACACGCAGGGAAAGAGAGAGAGAAGCCATGCCATGCGCTCGCGTTATTACGTGGTGCGGAGACTGGCCGCGCGATAAAACAATCTAATATCTCGGAAGAATTTAATTAAAATTAAATCAGCGCTCGCTGAGCGACAGCGGATGGAATTCTACACACGTCCAAAGCGATTCTTGTCACAGCTTGCCGTTGCGAAGCAATTAAACATTGAACACCTGATTATTATTTTTCTCTCTCTCTCTCTCCTT
>NW_014591445.1:0-932 GCF_000485595.1 Priapulus caudatus | reverse complement strand
CCCGGTACGCATATGAACGACGGAACGACGGAACAATGACGTTTGGCGTTTGGCGTTCTTGTTTCTGTCTGTTATTCCAATAGAGTTTCCGTTTTTTCACACATACGAGTGGTACTCGCGATAGGAATATGATCAGTGGCAAAATTTGTCACTTTGGTCAAAACTCGATTACTCGGAAGCCGGCATCCCATCGATTCGTGAAGAGTAGCAGAGTAGAAGGCATTTGTTCGTGCGGTCCGTGGTGGCCGCAAAAAGTTAAATCATGAAAAATCTCTATTTGTTCGTCCATATGTTAGTACGTTCAAATGTTCATACATTAAAATGTTCGTACGTCCCGATGTTCGTACGTTCAGATGTTCGCACGTTCAGATGTTCGTACGTTCATATGTTCGCACGTTCAGATGTTCGTACGTTCAAATGATCGCACGTCCAGATGTACATACATTTTAAAATGTTCGTACGTCCCGATGTTCGTACGTTCAAATGATCGCACGTCCAGATGTACATACATTAAAATGTTCGTACGTCCAGATGTTCATACGTTCAAATAATCGCACGTCCAGATGTTCATACAATCAAATAATCGCACGTCCAGATGTTCATACAATCAAATGATCGCACGTCCAGATGTTTATACAATAAAATGATCGCACGTCCAGATGTTCCTACGTTCAAATGAACGCACGTTAAGATGTTCGGTCCTCGCGAACGCCATGTTCTTAACATAGCGGATTATGGCTCTCACACGTCCAGCACCCGCCCTCACTCTCATCCTAACCTGTGCATCTCATCTTTGATTACGATCATGATCGATTCGGTAGACATGTGCAAAAGGGAAGCTGTGCTAAACTGTTGAGTTCAAACGTTTTGCCATTTTGTTACGAAATCTCTCGCATGAGTGACGCGCGCACGCAAAGCGGCGCGGTCGTCTG
>NW_014591443.1:0-932 GCF_000485595.1 Priapulus caudatus | reverse complement strand
AGAGAGAGAGAGAGACCAACATGAGTCCGCGAGCGAGTGCGGAAACGTAGGTGTCATTTGATAGGTTGTCTCTAATGTATGATCGATATCAAATGGGCGAACGCATAATTTATTTCACATGAAGAACGAACAACTAACCGGAAATAGAAAGCGAAACAAATATGGTGGTCGGGACAATATTAGTAACAGCTAAAATTTGCGGTAATCATTATTTAGTATTACAAAGTTGTAAGTTATTTCAAAATCTATCCATTTTGCATTTCTTCGAAAGTGACCGCAATTCAAGTTGCGAAATATCCCAGCACAACACTCGTGACAATATGTCTCAAATTACGAGTATAAATTATACTCAAATACTTGAATGTTCTCTAGCCATAAATTAGTTCTAATAAAGGTAATATATTAAGCATGCAATCTTGCGTGACAAAGCCCAGCTGTTTCAATGCAAACATTATAGAGGACCATAAATAGCATACACGGGATATTGACTGCACTGGGGTGCTGGGCAATTGACTTAAAGAAGTCACTTATTCGTGAAGTGAAGGACGCAGTGAATGCGTTTAGATAGCCTTTTCGTGTTTCGTCCGCGTTCGCAATTATGCACCACAATCAGAAACGCGCCTACGGCGCTTAGTATAAGCGAACTATGGAGCAATCTGTGGCGCGCGATAGCGACAACCACCATCCTCGGGCCACGCTGTTTGCTTCACCTTTTGCATATATCGATTTTCTAGCCGAAATATAGGGCGCACCGTTCACTAAGAATCGATTTTATCGATTCGTAGTAACACGCACTCACACCCACGCACACACGTATGCACGCATGCACGCTCACACGCACACATACACGCACACACACACACACACACACACACACACACACACACACACACACACACACACACACACACACACACACACACACACACACC
>NW_014591442.1:0-933 GCF_000485595.1 Priapulus caudatus | reverse complement strand
ATTCAATAGACGCTTTATTATCTATAATGGTTGATATATTGATATATTAACTAGGATTGCCCAAGAAATAGCAATACAATTTATTGTTATTGATGCTAAATGATTATACATATACCTAACCGTCAAACCATCATACCTCAATATCATACCAATACCGTTATGTACAGATAACTAGTGACCTCGTAATGTGAAGCTAGGGCTGCGATATTTTTATTAACTTATATGACATACATGTTCGTCCCTCTTTCACAAAAAAGCGTTCGGTATGTAACCTTCTCCAGTTGAGAAACACTTGTGGACTCAACCTACCTGGGTAATATTATAGAATTAATTTCCATGAATGTTACTGTTATAACAATAGTATTGACATGGATTCAATCTGCTAATTCCTCCTATACTTTCGCGTTTATTACTCATTCCAGCTTTCATCTTGTACAAGCACTCGTGTATGATCTATCGTATTCTCGCTCCCTTTCCTGCTTTTCCTTGCTCCTATTACTAGAGAATTGAAGCTGTGGCGAATATCCTCACAATCATCGCTCCTCGCTTTTGAGATGGGTAATCACTGAAAACACGAAAACACATATTTCAAGAATTCACGTTAAACGCGGTAACGCATCGTGGAAAATCTGTTACGATCAGAAAATAAAAAAGCATGCTAGAAAACAGGGGCTTGTACAGGGGGGGGGGATCCCCCCCCCCTGATACAAATCCTGTACACGCCTCTGGAAAAACGAATGAAAAGCACTATATGCGCCTATATCGTTTAAATGTTTATTCACGATGTTTTATAACACAAATATTTAACTATTTCGGAAATTTGTAACATATGTTAAATCGATTTAAATGTATTTTGACAGTAACGCGAGCAGTTTCTTCTATGTTTATTTTACTGTGAATAAATGCAAAACATATTCTGCCTCACTCACTCAC
>NW_014591441.1:0-933 GCF_000485595.1 Priapulus caudatus | reverse complement strand
GAAAAAGGGTGTGTGCGGGTGCGTGTGGGTGCGTGTGGGTGCGTGTGGGTGCGTGTGGGTGCGTGTGGGTGCGTGTGGGTGCGTGTGGGTGCGTGTGGGTGCGTGTGAGAAATATGTAATGATGCAGGGGTAGGCGTGGGTGGTGATTGTGGGCTTGTTGTAGGGGTGGTTATGGGGTGGTACAACCAAGCACACACGAACGCACGCACACACACACACACACACAGACACACACACACACACACACACACACACACACACACACACACACAGACACACACACGACACACGCACACGCACATTACACACCACACAGCACACACACACCACACACACACACACACACACACACACACACACACACACACACACACACACACACACACACACACACACACACACACACACACACGCACGCACACACACACATACACGCACTCTGTAGTGTAGAATGTGGTACGGCAGGTGTGTGGCGTAAGAGGATGGATTTGGAGTGCATGGTCAATGTTATGGTGACGCAGGAATCGGGGTGAATATATTATTACACGTGATGATGATGATGCTGCTGCTGCTGCTGCTGATGATGCTGATGCTAATGCTGCTGCTGATGCTGATGATGCTGCTGCTGCTGCTGTTAGTGCTGCTGCTATCGCTAGACAAACACAAAGCCGCCACCACCACCACTAACATCATCTTCATCATTATCATCATCATCATCATCATCAGCAGCAGCAGCAGCAGCATCAGGATCAGCAGCAGCAGCAGCATTACCATCCTCATCATCATCATCGTCGTCGTCAGCAGCAGCAGCAGCAGCAGCAGCAGACGATAATGCTCTGATTTTCGGGCTGGATCACGAGGGACACGGAATTACGATGCTACGCTTAATAATGCAACGCTTGCATCGCTCCATAAAACCTGCTCTCTCTCTCT
>NW_014591440.1:0-933 GCF_000485595.1 Priapulus caudatus | reverse complement strand
CTCTCTCTCTCTCTCTCTCTCTCTCTCTCTCTCTCTCTCTCTCTCTCTCTCTCTCTCTCTCCGCCGAGAGAGAGAGCACGCACGCACGCCCCTCGCACTCCCTCTCGCTCTCTTCCTCGCCCCTTTAATTAGCGGATGTCTAACAGACGCCAGTTTATAAGGAAAACTTATACGCGCTTCCCTTGAGTGGCAATTATATAGGTTTAACTATATATATATATATATATATAACAGCTCGGTACTTCAATATGATCAGGAGTTAATAAAAGACAAATTTTTTGTCTTTTATTAACTCCTGATATGATCAAGAGCTAATAATATTATTATTATTATTAAAATATTATTAAGGTATTATTAGCTCTTGATATGATCTTGATATGATGATGAGTCACCATATTATACTGGCTTCATTCTCCATCTGCTGCACTACACGCACGAGTTTCTCATGTACATGATGATGAGAACAACATGCCTATCCGCTGAGTCACTATTGAATAATATAATATACATAAACTTAGAAGAAAAACTTCACGTCAAGAGCAAGACTGTTAACACACTTTAAATCATGTATCAAATAAATTTTAATTTGTAACAGGATATTTCATCGACATCTAAATTCACAACTGTTTGGATAAACAACAAATAATTTACAACGCGCGTGCGTGCGTGCGTGCGTGCGTGCGTGCGTGCGCGTAGGTGTTCAAGTGTATAACGACACCCACATATAGATGAAGAAATATGGAGAACTGTCTGCCTACATTTTACAGTTTGCACCACACGCGTTTATGCGTTGAGAAGATCTCGAACGTAACGTAATAACATACGGAGTCACGGACACTCCCCGTCTCTCTCACACTTCCCATCCCATTATCACCCCATCTCTACCCCTGTCTCTCTCTCTCACACCTATATTCTCTCTTTCTTTCTCACTCT
>NW_014591439.1:0-933 GCF_000485595.1 Priapulus caudatus | reverse complement strand
ACAAATCCTAAGCTCCACTTATCACCGACTGTTCCTCGCTAGTGCGCCGAGACTAAACGAACCCCAATACCACAGCGGTGAAAAGTAGCTTTTATGGCTATCAAGTTGTTTAATACGATTTTCACACCATTAAGATGATCGTTTTCTTCCATCGCCGAACGTTGCATCTGTTCTTTGATATCTTTGCGCTTTGCTGTTAACGCTTGCCCACGATACAGACCTTGCGCAGAAACCTCTCCCGCATGATTGATACGCATCAGACTTGCAGAAAGCCTCTTTTCAGCATCTGAAAGAGATTCCCTATTAGTAATTGATAGCGCTGGGTTAAGACGTTCTGTGGTTGGAGCAGTTGCATAGGCGGTACGTAAAGAAGCATCTACTTCAGAGATAATTTGATCTAGAAAATTTAATTTACGCATGATATTTCACTGTCGGTAGTGAACTCATCACTCGCCTCAATAGGCATCAAAACAAGGATGAGCTTGAAAAAATAAATTCGATTTACCGCTTTTCTTTCTCCGTTAACATATTAGCAAGCTTAAATAGGTTTTCTTCTCCACCTGCAGTAGAAGGGCTGGTACGATATTTACCATTGACGATAATTGATGGTACAGAAGTTACTTGAGATCCTGCACTAATATGCCGCGCCCGACTCAACTTTGCTTTATACACCATTGAATTTTTGGTTTTGTTATATTCCCCTTCATTAATACCTAACTGAGAAAAGAAGCGTTTCACTGAATCTTCATTATTTAAACGACGTTTTTGTTCGTGGATAGCTTGAAACATCTTCGTAATTAACCCCTTTTCACCGGTGGGGTCTATTAAGTTTGCGACATAGTAGTTTTCTGCATCTTTCGACCAAACAGGGTTCAGCATCGCTGGAACTTGTTTGAAGTCGACATAATCGGGCATGCTTTTTCTATATTTTTC
>NW_014591438.1:0-933 GCF_000485595.1 Priapulus caudatus | reverse complement strand
GCGCACGCACACACACGCGCACACGCAAAAACAAACACACACGCCCGCACGCGCCACGCGCACACGCAAAAACAAACACACACGCCCGCACACGCGCGCACACAATAACAAACACATATGCCCGCACGCGCCACGCACACACGCGTGCACACAATGTGCCGACGTGTATATGTTTGTTGGCGCACGCACGCGCACACCCGCAGACGTACACATGTACACACGTAGACGCCTCTAATGTAGAAGCAAACAAACATATACACGTCGGCACGCGCACGCACGCGCACACCCGCAGACGTACACATGTACACACGTAGACGCCTCTAATGTAGACGCGAACACGGGCGTCAGGCTGCGACGAATTCCACGTGATCCTATTACACAAGTAAATGCTTTTTTCGCAACATCGCTGCTGCTGCTGGTCCGATAAGAGAGAAAGGGAAAGAGATAGATCGCACGAGCGTGCGAAATAGAGAGAGAATGAGAGAGAGCGAGACTGAGAGAGACTGAATGAGGGAAAGGGGAAGGGAGAGAGAGCGAGATCTAGAGCGCGCGCGAGAGAGAGAGAGAATGAGAGAGAGCGAGAGTGAGAGAGCTGAATGAGGGAAAGGGGGAGGGAGAGAGAGCGAGATCTAGAGCGCGCGAGAGAGAGACGAGAAGAATGAGAGAGTGAGAGAGACACATAGAGAGGACAGAGAAGAGAGCGAGCGCGCGCGAAGCGAGAGAGACAAGAGAGAGGGAGAGCGGGACAGAGAGCAGACAGGGAGACGAGAAGAGAGAGAGAGAGAGAGAGAGAGAGAGAGAGAGGAGAGAGCAAGAGAGAGAAAGAGAGAGAGAAGAGAGAGAGAGAGAGCGACGAGAGGAAAGAGAGAGAGAGAGAGAGCCGAGAGAGAGAGCGAGAGAGAGAGAGAGAGGAGAGAGAGAGAAGAGAGAGAA
>NW_014591437.1:0-933 GCF_000485595.1 Priapulus caudatus | reverse complement strand
TATGTGTGTATATATCTATCTTGGCCGCTCCTTGTGCTGCCCGCGTACAAATACCTACGAAACCCATCTCGGCGCACGAGCTTTGGCCTTTGATTGATCGAATTTTGATCACGCTGGTGCCGCGGCGGGAGCGAGGGTGGTGTAGGAGCACCACAGGCGGGGGGGGGGGGGGTGTTAGGAGCAGGCTAGCGCTCAGGTGCAACGACATGGCCTCAACAGGTTGCCTCACAGGTCGTGCGTGATTCGCGCGCCATTGCCGTTACCATTGCGCGCGTTGCTAACGTGACGTTTAGCACCTTTAGGCGGCACACTAAACGCTCGCATCGACTCTCGCCTTCGTTAGCGGGGTGGGGGCAGACGAACGTACACGTACACGTCTCTTCGATCACCAACACAGTGGCGCGTTGCCACGAAGGTACGTACGTAGGGCCCTACACCGGCTTGCTTCGCCGCGAAGAAAACACACGCGAATATTTGGCGTATCGACCGTCGTGAGGTTATACACACGCGCCGACACGCGGTGGTCGGCAGCATGCGCGCACCCCGGACTTGACGCTCGCCGACGACGCTGCCGACGTCGTCGTCGCCGTGACCGCGTCGCCCGATCGAACGCAGCGCCGCACGTCGATGTGCAATGTGTGTGTGTGGCGAGTGAGGAAGGGAGAGGGAGGAAGGATGGAAGAGACTTCGCGACTCCGAGGAGGAGATGGAGGAAAGGGGGCAAGGAGAAGAGGTAGAGAAGGAGATGGGGAGAACGAGAGATAGGTAGAGAGAAAAAGAGAGAAAGAGAGCACCAGAGCGCGAGGACAAGAGGGAGCGCACAAGAGGGATAGAGCACGAGAGAGAGCGCGCACGAGAGAGAGAGAGAGAGAGCGCGCACGAGGAAGAGAGAGAGAGAGAGAGAGAGAGAGAGAGAGAGAGAGAGAGAGAGAG
>NW_014591436.1:0-933 GCF_000485595.1 Priapulus caudatus | reverse complement strand
TCGTACCAGAGCATCCACGTGCATGCTCATGCCAGAGCATCTGTGTGCATGCTCGTACCAGAGCATCTGTGTGCGTGCTCATACCAGAGCATCCATGTGCGTGCTCGTACCAGAGCATCTGTGTGCGTGCTCATACCAGAGCATCTGTGCGCGTGCTCTTACCAGAGCATCTGTGTGCGTGCTCTTACCAGAGCATCTGTGTGCATGCTCATACCAGAGCATCCATGTGCGTGCTCGTACCAGAGCATCTGTGCGCGTGCTCGTACCTGAGCATCTGTGTGCGTGCTCATACCTGAGCATCTGTGCGCGTGCTCATACCAGAGCAACCATGTGCATGCTCGTACCAGAGCATCCATGTGCATGCTCGTACCAGAGCATCTGTGTGCGTGCTCGTACCAGAGCATCTGTGTGCGTGCTCATACCAGAGCATCCATGTGCATGCTCATACCAGAGCATCTGTGTGCGTGCTCGTACCAGAGCATCTGACCAGAGCATCCATGTGCGTGCTCATACCAGAGCATCTGTGTGCGTGCTCATACCAGAGCATCTGTGTGCGTGCTCGTACCAGAGCATCTGTGTGCGTGCTCATACCAGAGCATCCATGTGTGCGTGCTCATACCAGAGCATCTGTGTGCGTGCTCATACCAGAGCATCTGTGTGCGTGCTCATACCAGAGCATCTGTGTGCGTGCTCATACCAGAGCATCTGTGTGCGTGCTCATACCAGAGCTGGATACCAGAGCATCCATGTGCGTGCTCATACCAGAGCATCTGTGTGCGTGCTCATACCAGAGCATCTGTGTGCGTGCTCGTACCAGAGCATCTGTGTGCGTGCTCATACCAGAGCATCCATGTGTGCGTGCTCATACCAGAGCATCTGTGTGCGTGCTCATACCAGAGCATCTGTGTGCGTGCTCATACCAGAGCATCTGTG
>NW_014591435.1:0-934 GCF_000485595.1 Priapulus caudatus | reverse complement strand
CGTGTGTGTGTGTGTGTGTGTGTGTGTGTGTGTGTGTGTGTGTGTGTGTGTGTGTGTGTGTGTGTGTGTGTGTGTGTGTGTGTGTGTGTGTGTGTGTGTGCGTGCGTGCGTGCGCGCGCGCGCGCGCGTGTGTGTGTGACTATTAGTATTAAGTTAGTGCACCGATATGTATAAGTGTCCTCCAGTCATTCCAAAACCTGTTTGTCTCTAAAATTCAGGTTTTTTTTGTTTTACTTGAAATTACGCACGCTGTAGCAACCTGAATCGTAATTCTATTTTATAAAAATTAAGTGAATAAGAGAATCGACCTCTATTGTTCCATATCTGACTACACCGGGGGACGTGTATGTCTACGGCTAATTTTTTATTGGGGGCGACGACGTTATTTATCTATATATACAGTGTACTGCCATATCAGCTATACACGTACTACAAAGTGATAATGAAGTAAACAAAAATAAAGTAATAATAAGTATAACCGTATAAAATAAAATAATATAATATATCGTATCAGGAGTTAATAAAATGTCATTAAAATATCATTATTAAACCCTGATCGTATATATAAATAAACTTAAATATAATAATGGAGTAAATAATATAGCAAAGTTATCATAAAGTTACAGTAATGTAAGTCTTATTATATAAAACATTGTCTGCTTTTCTACAGGAGCTTCATTGGCGCCCCGTTACTGCCAGGCTATGGGCCGCTCGCACAATCCCTACATCTACCGTTCTCGTCGGGCTATTTCGGACCGCTCCTGCACAGAGCCACCGATGATTCATCTTCGAATCGACCTCCCTCTCCTACTGCAGTCGAAACAGCCGCAGCTGCTCTGCATGCGTAAATGCATTAGCCAAACATTATAGAGCGTATATTGTTAGCATTATTACATATAATTATAGCGTATTGCATGGGTCAGTGAAGTTAGCT
>NW_014591434.1:0-934 GCF_000485595.1 Priapulus caudatus | reverse complement strand
ACCATTATCACAAGTGATCCCTTTCTTGGATTTTCGCAACCTCTGCGTAAAGCCAGACGTAAAGCAAAACACGAACTAGTGAAGTTACGTACCACAAGCGGTTATATTAGCGGCCATAGCAACGCGACAGGTAGCGATAAGTATAGCGCACAACAAGCGCGTACAAATACGTCACGTAGGCAAAAGGCCGGACAAGACAAAGGGCAAACTCCACGACAGATGGCGCTCTCGCTCTCGCTCAATTCACGAGTATCCTGAGTGTACGAAGGGGCACTGCATGCAGTTTGGGCAAAGGGAAGGGAGTTCTGCTCGCTCTTCCGACATCCGGGCATTATCTCGCGACCTCTTCGGCTTCGCCGGGGCTCCCGCGCTCCGCAGAATGCCTCGTACGTCGACTGCGGTTTATGGTACGCAAGCGCCACGTACCACCGCGCGACAGCGACGTACACCACGAGATAAGGTCTATGTCGCCCCTGACCGTCTGTGTGACCTGGCTCGGTTAGTCTATCTGGACTAATATATAATATAGTACTGTATATAGAATGAAATATAAGTGGGTTAGGTTAGGGTTAGGGTTAGAGTCAGAAAAAGCTAAAACAGAGGTCCGGGGGACATAGACCCTACGAGCCGTACCACGCGCTCAGTTCTCTGCCAGAAACACTCCGCTTTGCTCCGTTAATTAAACACCCATACGATCAAGAGCGTATAAAGAAGGCCTTCTTAAGATACGCCTTCTTTATACGTAGAAAGAGCATTCTTTATACGCTCTTGATACGATGCATCACAAGTGCCGCATCTAGTAATTGTCCCCTCGTGCATCGTTCGCTGGCTCGTCGCCCGCGCTACTCGCATGGCCTAAAAAACCTAAAAAAAATACTTAATTAATAAGCTTGATAACGCAGCCGCGCTACAACTATAATGTGCAAGTATTAGG
>NW_014591433.1:0-934 GCF_000485595.1 Priapulus caudatus | reverse complement strand
ATAGCAAAGGATATAAAACCAGCTGGACGGGATACAAACTACACTGCTGTACCGTACACCCGCCTTGGCCGTGTTCTATTAAATCGAGGCGGTGAAGATTACGTAGCTTATCTTTTGGTGGGTATTGTTCATTGGTTGTGGCTATCTAAGTCCATCATGAATGCCGGTTCTTCGATTCTTGTTGGTAGAGGGCTTATTTTACAGTTGCCTTTACATGTGGCAATTTTTTCCATTATCTGAGATATTAAGGGATGCACTAAAACAAACTGTGGTAGCGATTATTTTGTTGGTTACCCTCTGGTTGATGGGGTATCCTCTAGGAAAATTTTGTTATTTTATCCGTTTATTTTCTTAGTTCAGTTTATGCTAGTAGTTGTCTTGGCGTATATTGTTGCGGCACTAATACCTTTTTTTTCTGATTTACGAATAATAGTACCGGCTTGCTTGCAGTTGGGTATGTTTTTATCAGGTGTTTTTTTTACTCGCGAAATGATTCCGGCAGATATCCAATGGGTTCTTAATTTTAATCCTGCTTATCTGCTCTTAGAGAGTTATAGAGATATCCTTATTCGCGGCCAGTTGCCTGACGTTGAATTGCTAAGCCTGATGTTATTTGTGTTAATTTTTGCGGCTGGCTTAATACTGATTTTGCTGTCTCATTTTAATCAACATTATGCGCGAATTATTCAGGAGTAACATGAATCAATCTTTATTGCTTAAATTGGATGATGTGCACTTTAGTTACCGGATGCGTAGTTCGTTATTTAGAACCCAAGAACACTCGGTAGTTAAAGGGGTTAGTTTGGCTATTCGTCCAGGAGAGCGACTCGGAATTATGGGGCATAATGGCGCTGGAAAATCGACATTACTTAGGTTGATGGCAGGTATTTATGCTCCAGACAGTGGTCGGGTGATTACTTATGGGGCTCGAGTG
>NW_014591432.1:0-934 GCF_000485595.1 Priapulus caudatus | reverse complement strand
GAGTAGAGTACGAAGAGAGAGAGAGAGAGAGAGAGAGAGAGAGAGAGAGAGAGAGAGAGAGAGAGAGAGAGAGAGAGAGAGAGAGAGAGAGAGAGAGAGAGAGAGAGAGAGAGAGAGAGAGAGAGAGAGAGAGAGAGAGAGAGAGAGAGAGAGAGAGAGAGAGAGAGAGAGAGAGAGAGAGAAGACGGAGGAAGAGAGTGGAGGGAAAGGAAACGACAAAGGGGACAATAAATTCATTTATCAGAACTGTATCTGCACAATAGTATATTATTATACAAATTAATATATTATACCAAGAGCGTATTAAGTATGTAAAAATACTTAATACGCTACTTAAATAAAAGTAGTAGAGGGAGTATTACGCTTATTGATCTTATTAATTGAGTATTGTTCAATTTTTGCCAGTCTGCAGTCTGTCTTCTCAGTTTCTACCTGTATTCTGTTATCCTCGCTCACACTCAGGCCACATAGACCTGCACCGAATACAATTCACACAGTTGAAGTAAACCCATGCTGTTTTTATTGGCGTGGGGGGGGGGGTTAATACCTAATACGTTACTTAATACGGTAACCATACTACACTCATGATTATACGAATCGTTGTTGTGCCTTGTAGCTATTTCCGCGTGTAGTCGTTAAAAATGTATCGTCTTACTTAAAATGTATTTACAGGATTATTATGAGAATGTAATTACATGATGTTGTTGCGCCTTATTGCTTGCTGCTAGAATCCTAGCTGTTCGTGTATCTCCTTAGCAATTAGCAAAGTTATTAGCAAAAAATTGGCAAAAAATTAGCAATCTAGTTTGAATGTAACGGGTATGCTCAGTCGATAATAATCATACGCAGTGCACACATAGTTAGGTTTTAGTTTAGTTGCAGTTTTTATTGTTACATCGACGTGAGTGTCTACTAATGTTCATCATACACGGCG
>NW_014591431.1:0-934 GCF_000485595.1 Priapulus caudatus | reverse complement strand
TGTGTGTGTGTCTGTACGTGTGTGTGTGTGTGTGTGTGTGTGTGTGTGTGCGCGTGCGTGCGTTTGTGTGTGCGTGCGCTCGCGCGCGTGTGTGCATGTTTATGTTTATTTATTCACAAGATCAATACCTGAGATATGGTTTAAGAGCTGCCGGCCAGCAATATGCAGTAATGATGAGCAGTAACCGCAAGCTTCAGCTCTTTACTATTATATATATATTATTATTATACTATTATTATTATTATTATTATTATTATTATATTATACAATTATATATATATATATATTATCAGGAGTATATAATAGAAGATTCTATTCTTCTATTATATACTCCTGATATTATATATTATATATAGCGCTCTAACGTCCTGGCTCTATTGCATGCGCTTCTACTTGAGAGGTTGCAGTCATGCATGGAGCGCTCAATTCTTGCAGCCTTCGCTCGGTATACTTAGCCACGTATCTAAGAAGATAGAAGCTCTCACGCGACCGCTTTAACGTGGAAAACTCAAGCGCGAAAACTTTACGGTGATTGATCGTAACCATATATATATATATAGACATGGGAAGCTGCCTACCGTACGGACTTTCCACTATTTAACGAAATGGCGAGTATATACTAGGGCAATGACGTCATAGCACGGACCGTTAATCACAATAATCACGGCAATACACTAGAAAAAGTTCGGTTGGTACAGATGTGCGTGTCGTCATCTACATCTGTATATACACGGCCCGCGTTTGCGAATCTGCAAGCCATGAAGGCCATGCCAGCCCTAGCATATATGCATGTGTAACGAGAGAGAAATGCCATGAATCGTTCGCTGCACGCGGATCTGTTTGCAGCGGTGTGATGCCGCTGCATGCAGTATACGAATAAATCACCTGTCAAATCACATGTCGAACATCATGAACCGCTTCGATGGCGGCTGAC
>NW_014591430.1:0-935 GCF_000485595.1 Priapulus caudatus | reverse complement strand
CGCTTTCTCTCTCTCTCTCTCTCTCTCTCTCTGCCTCTGTCTCTTCCCTTTCTCTGTCTATCTTTTTGTTATCTATCTCTTGTAATCTTTTTTCGTTTTTTTCTCTCTTTCTCTTGTACACCATCCCTTTCCCTTTTTCGTGCTTTCCTTGTCTTTTTTGCCCTCATTCTTACTTTCTCTCCTCTCGCTTTCGCTCTCATTTTTTCTCTCTCTTGCTGTTTATTCCGTGACGCTGCCTGATAATGCGAAGCTAGAAGAGTGATGTTACTGATGCGGCAATGATTTTTTCCACTGACTCTGAAGCAAATCATCTACTCTACTTTGTGCGTTCGGATAAGAGCAAACTCTACGTCACCACGCAACGGACCCACGAGAGCGGAGTGAACGTCATACATACTATACTATACATACTACTGTGTGCATATAGATCAGCGCTTTACGAATATGGCTATACATATATGGCATTATAATTGCTTTTATTAAAGTAATTATTTCAAACGGTCTTCCGGACCGTTTTCGTATTTTCCTGACCACTACATAACTTACTGGTATTGCTTACACAATAGCAAGTGTCTAAAGTAATTCTAACATATCACAGAATACTCGTCATTTTCACACATCGTCATTTTCACAAAAATATACGAGTGAAATCTGTTTGTTTACATTGTATTTACTGATTACTGTTACATTATGATCGTTGCCATTTGTTTCTCGCGAGACCCTGTTCCTGTACTTTTTACATGTTGACTTGAATAAGGCAATATAAATCTTGTACCAATCTAGAACCTGTATGTCACTCAATGAGATGGTTGCTCATTATACAAGGGAATTGTCACTATTCGAAAGAATGGGGCTGCATTTACTCTATCTGGCTCTATCATTCCTCTCTATCTCTCTCTCTCTCTCTTCTCTCTCTCTCTCTCTCTCTCTCTCTC
>NW_014591429.1:0-935 GCF_000485595.1 Priapulus caudatus | reverse complement strand
GAGAGAGAGCGAGGGAGGAGGGTGAGAGAGAGCGAAGGAGGAGGGTGAGAAAGAGGAGGGTGAGGGAGAAACGTGTGTGTGTTGCGGGAGGGATGTTATTATGAGAGGAGGGAGGAATTCATCCCTGCCCTTCTCCTGCTCTCTTTCCGTCTCTCCGTCTTTCTCTGTCTCTCCCTTTTCTCTCACCCATACACTCTGCGCGCCCTCTCCTTCACTGCGCTCGATCATTTTCCTCGTCACTATTCTATCTTGATCTCAAGTACCTTATGTCCGTCCTGCTTCTCTTCTCTTTCCGTTCACTCCCCTGTCTCTCTCTCCCTTCTCTCTCCCTCTCTCCTCTTCCCTTCCCCTCTCTCTTCGTCATCCCCCCTCTCCCTCTCTCTTGGTATACACACACGTAGAGCCCAACGAGCCCTCGACCTTCCTTTTCTCTCTCTCTCTCTCTCCCTCTCTCTCTCTCTCACGCCCATCTCTTCTCTTTCTCCTCTCTCTCTCACTCCGTCCACTCCTCTCTCTCTCTCCTCTCTCTCTCTCACCTCAGCTCTTTCTGCTTTCTCTCTCACCCTCCTCTTTCTCATCTCTGCACACCCTTCTCTCTCTCCCTCTCTCTCTCCCTCTATCTCGGTATACACCTACGCTTTGCTGCTGTGTGCCACAGCCTGAGAATGGAATAGCTATAAAGCCGAACGCTCGTTCTCCGTTGATCCAGGCCTTGCAGCCTCCGGCGCGCGTGTACACTGTCACCGACTTCACTCCGTAGGCAGGCTTCACAGCGACATCTATCGTTTTACACATCGTGTTACACGTAGACTTCAGACCTGTCGTAGAAATGATGACGTCAGTAATGATGACGTCAGTAACGTGGTGTAGGGTGTGTGTGTGTGTTGGGGGGGGGTGGCGTGTGTGTGTGTGTGCGTGTGTGTGTGTGTGTGTGT
>NW_014591427.1:0-935 GCF_000485595.1 Priapulus caudatus | reverse complement strand
TTACCGGTGGTGGTGGTGGTAGTGGTGATGGTGTGGTGGTGGTGGTGGTGGTGATGGTGTGGTGGTGGTGGTGGTGGTGATGGTGTTACCGGTGGTGGTAGTGGTGGTGGTGGTGGTGGTGGTGGTGGTGATGGTGTGGTGGTGGTGGTGGTGGTGCTGCTGGTGGTGGTGGTGTGGTGGTGGTGGTGGTGCTGGTGGTGGTGGTGGTGCTGCTGCTGCTGCGACTGCTGCTGCGACTGCGTGGGGGGGGGGGTCTACCTTGCTACTGCTACTGCTACTGCTACTGCTACAGCTACAGCTACTGCTGCTGCTGCTGCTGCTGCTGCTACTACTACTACTATTGCTCCTGCTATGTCTGGCAGTGGCTTCGTGTGGGCAGCTGGTCTTGATGAATATCTAGCCGCAAACAGTAACCGCGCTTCCGGCGGCGCGGAGTTAATTATGCAAAACCCTTTGACGACGTCGCTGCGAGAGATAGAGAGAGAGCGCGCACGGGAGCGCGAGAGAGACACAGAGAGAGACAGAGAGAGAGAGAGGGAGAGAGCGAGAGAGAGCCAGAGAGCAAGAGGGCGAGCGAGCGCGAGAGAGACATAGAGAGAGAGAGCGTGTGAGACAGAGAGAGCGAGAGACAGAGAGAGAGAGAGAGCGAGAGAGCCAGAAAGCGAGAGAGCCAGAAAGCGAGAGGGCGATAGAGACATAGAGAGAGAGCGCGTGAGACAGAGAAAGCGAGAGAGAGAGACAGCGCGTGAGAGAGAGCGAGAGAGAGAGACAGCGCGAGAGACATAGAGAGAGCGCGCGCGAGAAAGAGAGAAGGGGAGAGCAAGCGAGAGAGAGAGAGAGAGAGCGAGATAGAGAGAGAGAGAGAGAGAGAGAGAGAGAGAGAGAGAGAGAGAGTAGAGGTGTGGTGAGAGAGAGAGAGAGAGAGAGAGAGAGAG
>NW_014591426.1:0-935 GCF_000485595.1 Priapulus caudatus | reverse complement strand
TTGATATATGTATATATATATATATATATATATGCTAATATCTCACTGCGTTTCCTTCTATGTAAGCCTACAACTGATATCGGGAGTAAATAATCTCAAATTTCAGATTAATTTGACATTATTTCATTGAGATTAATTTAAGATTATTTACTCCCGCTGATGTGTCTAAGAACTAACTAATTCTCAGAAGATCGAACGTAGAAACTGAAACCTTAATTTTAATACATATCAGTGGTTAACACATCACCGCGTCGCCACGTCACCACGGCAGGACATGGCAGCCGCCGCCATGACACTTACCCCGCACGCTGTTTATTGTGCGACGTTCTAGTTCAAGCAAACATCGCGTGATTCTCTCACCGGGGGTGGTCTCACTCGTGCTGCTACCATTCTAACTCCATGCGACACAGTGTCGGCATCTTGAGAGAAGAGCGGGAGAGACTTTGGTGCTTGCCGCTGTTTATACTGGGTCAACACAGCGCATAGCTATTACGTGGCCCCTGATACTGGCCGAGACGTGGCTGAAGACGAGGTTTATAGGCCTACATGGTGAAGGCGCTGTCTTTACTCGAGTTAATTGTTTTGTTGTGCGTGTACATAGTGCAGCGGATAAGCACAAAAATGGACACACCTTTGGTTAGAATTGTGAAGCTTTGACACGTGTAGGCCTACTATATACATGAGGACCTGAAGATGTTCTGATATCACAATGAAACGATTCTATAATATACGGAAAGTGCGGTTGGCACTGTCTAGATACGAATTGTCTGTTTATTTCCTTGCTGGTTTCTCTCGCGCGGTCTCTAGCTGTCTCTCTTTCTCTCTCTCTCTCTCGCTGTCTCTCCCCCCCCCCTCTCTCTCTCTGCCCTTCACTCCATTCACGTTCTCTTCTCTCTCTCCTCTCTCCATGTCTCCTCTGCCTTCTCTCCTCTCTC
>NW_014591425.1:0-935 GCF_000485595.1 Priapulus caudatus | reverse complement strand
GTACCTAGTATAAAAACCCAGCGACACGAGCTCATTAAACGTAAGCATGATCACGTCATAGGTTATTTTAGTAAACAGTCAAGGTTAACATGTCAACGAGCGCAAGCCGAGCGCACACGGTCTGCACACGCTGTCGCCGTGTCTGCCGCACACGCTGTCGGCCGCGGGCGACACAACAAAGGAGAGAGAAAGTAATCACCTACACAAGGCACACTTTATGATATTTTAGTAGGGCTATTAGAAGGACATCACACCTTGATTGTCGCATGCTGGACTGATAAAGAACATGTAATTCGAACTTGCCGCATTTTCCATATGGACTTCTAGAAGCTTCCAGCTGTCGTTCTCTCGCCTAGAGAAAGGAATTCTCACCTTTCAGTTGTCCATTAAAATTCTGAGAAGGAGCACGTCTTGCACCACCATCGTCCACAAGGCCCTTGGACCACGCTCAAGGCCATGCATGTCCTCCAGCTGTATAAATACCGAATCAGTTTCGACAAGAGACAGACACGTTCCAACGGTGCCTGGACAGCAATCCCGACGCTGTCAGCACACAGGTTTCCGCTGATCCTCAACTGCTTGGGGCATCACCACGCTACCGTACACCATTGCGACACCGCGCAGGACCTGCCTGGCACGCCCGCGTCTATAGCGCCTGCGCCGTGGGCGATACTATCTACGAATTAATTCGATATCTACGCCACTACAATCAGTTGCACGGTGAAAAGTTTGCCAGGCAAATAGCCGGATTTCAGCCTCAACTTTTTCACCCCCCCGAAAGCACAAAAAAAGTGGATTTACGGCTATAATACACGTTTTTACAGCCACAAAACAGACATACACACCCGCGACAGGGCGCGCACACGCGGGTGTGGTTTCACGCACGCGTGCGCGTGTATTATAGGCGTAAATTCAAATATTGTGCCTTGGGGTTG
>NW_014591424.1:0-936 GCF_000485595.1 Priapulus caudatus | reverse complement strand
ATGGTCTATGGCATGGCATGGCATGGCATGGCATGGCATGGTATGGGTGCATGGGTGCATGGGTCCATGGGTGCTGGGTGGTGGGGGGCATTCCACGAGATGTTCCAGTCTTGTCCTTCCCACAGTCACATTCGATTGGGCCACGTATAATCACCACGAGTAAGGTCCTGTTGCTGTAATAACCAACTCGTGTATTCTTTCAATGAGTGATTGATTAATTAGTTAATTCATTGACTGATTTATTAATTAGTTGGTTGTTAGTTTGTTGGTGTATTGATTGCTCGCTTGATTGATTTGATTAAATGTTTGATTGTTTGATCGGACTAGTTGGATTCGATGATCAACTTATCGTCTAGTTCAGGTATTTGCCGTCGTGGGATTCACAGCAACATTGGTAATTATCTTTATCTGCCACCAGGGAGCGTTGACGATCACTTTGCAAAGGCACTTGGAGACACCTGGCTGCGACTGAAGACTCAAGCCCCGCCGCCGGCGGCCAGGCGGTCGGCGTCGCCCCCTGGTGGCAGCTCCGCGCCGCACTCGCCCGCGATACAGGCCTCCGTGGTCTCATGATTGTGCTGCACCATTCTTGCGGCTGACAGCCGACACCGTGGCTCCCCCTGCGGGTGGAATTTGCAAGCAACGCCGTCGGCCTCGGCGACGTCAGCCGGCGTATGCGAGACGTCCTAGACACCCAGTAGCTGTACACACAGTTCACGAGAGACGAGATGCGCGCACGTGCGCGTGCGAGCGCACCCGGTTACCTGGTCGCCCTCTCGTTTCTCCTATACACACACGCAGCACGACGCGTCAGTGAGTGGGAGCGGTGTAAACCAGGTTTTTTGTTAGGCGTGTCTGTGACACAGTTAGGAAAATGCTTACTACGTATAGTTTAATGCGTCAACGAGAGAGCGCGAGCGAGAGAGAAAGAGAGAG
>NW_014591423.1:0-936 GCF_000485595.1 Priapulus caudatus | reverse complement strand
CTCCCACCTCCTCCTCCGCCGCCGCTGCCTTCCTAGCATCTCCCACCCTCTCCCACCTCCTCCTCCGCCGCCGCTGCCTTCCTAGCATCTCCCACCCTCTCCCACCTCCTCCTCCGCCGCCGCTGCCTTCCTAGCATCTCCCACCCTCTCCCACCTCCTCCTCCGCTGCCACTGCCTGCTTAGCATCTCCCACCCTCACCCACCTCCTCCTCCGCTGCCACCCCCCAGCCCTAGCATCTTCCACCCTCCCCCACCTCCCACGTAATCTGTGATGTAGTCTTCCTGGCTCACTTGATCCCCTTCTTCAGGAGCAAGTTGATCGGTGAAATTCCCTTCCCGTTTTCAAGGTCGTCGTTGGAATCGAGTTGGAGGAGATTAGGAATGTAGATAGTTTTGCACGCTGTTTCGTCGGCCTTTTAAATTACTTTAATTAAACATCGTAATCGATACGATAAATATTGTAATAAATTTGTAATCTTCGAGAACACCTCCCATCACGTGTGAATCTATCGCTGCAGGCGTGATAACGGCGCGGACGCCGATCGACTTCGAGTCGATGGACCCGGCCACGCAGGGACCGACGTCGCCGTGGTACCGCAGCTTCTCGCTCGTCGCCATGGCGATCGACCACGGCGTGCCGCCGCTCCACTCCACCGTTCCCGTGATGATATACGTCGAGGTGAGCGCGAGAGAGATCGTCTGCGCCGCCGCCGCCGCCGCCATCTTTGAAGCGACGCGGTGGTCCGAGTATTGTATACGCTGTGTATATTTCGCGGTGGTTTAATGTTCGCGAATTTCGCGAACGCGTCCCCGACCGCGAAAATAACGACGCGCGAATAATTCATACCGAATAATACCGATGAATTCATTCTTCATTATTATGATAATTTCATTAATTCATAATTCACCGACCGCGAAATTAACTGTTGAGTCAGG
>NW_014591422.1:0-936 GCF_000485595.1 Priapulus caudatus | reverse complement strand
GGATACAGGGATATCTATACGGATACAGGGATAGCTACACGGATACAGGGATATCTACACGGATACAGGGATATCTACACAGATACAGGGATATCTACACGGATACAGGGATATCTACACGGATACAGCGATATCTACAAGGATACAGAGATATCTATACGGATACAGGGATATCTACACGGATACAGAGATATCTACACGGATACAGCGATATCTACACGGATACAGGGATATCTACACGGATACAGGGATATCTACACGGATACAGCGATATCTACACGGATACAGAGATATCTATACGGATACAGGGATATCTACACGGATACAGGGATATCTATACGGATACAGGGATATCTACACGGATACAGGGATATCTACACGGATACAGCGATATCTATACGGATACAGGGATATCTACACGGATACAGGGATATCTATACGGATACAGGGATATCTACACGGATACAGGGATATCTACACGGATACAGCGAATATCTACACGATATCTACACGGATACAGCGATATCTACACGGATACAGCGATATCTACACAGATACAGGGATAGCTACACGGATACAGCGATATCTACACGGATACAGTAATAGCTACACGGATACAGCGATATCTACACGGATACAGGGATAGCTACACGGATACAGGGATATCTACACGGATACAGGGATATCTACACGGATACAGGGATATCTATACGGATACAGGGATATCTACACGGATACAGCGATATCTACACGGATACAGAGGGATATCTACACGGATACAGCGATATCTACACGGATACAGCGATATCTACACAGATACAGGGATAGCTACACGGATACAGCGATATCTACACGGATACAGTGATAGCTACACGGATACAGCGATATCTACACAGATACAACGATATCTACACGGATACAGGGATATCTACACGG
>NW_014591421.1:0-936 GCF_000485595.1 Priapulus caudatus | reverse complement strand
CTCTCTCTCTCTCTCTCTCTCTCTCTCTCTCTCTCTCTCTCTCTCTCTCTCTCTCTCTCTCTCTCTCTCTCTCTCTCTCTCTCTCTCTCTCTCTCTCTCTCTCTCTCTCTCTCTCTCCTCATCTAGCATTACAGGCACAGATCGGTCGTTCCCATCTATGTCTTGATGCCTTCATCAGCCTAAACGGGACGCGTCCTTTTATTGTGGCATTAAGGCTGTACGGTCGGGCATCATAAACCCAAGGATTGCTAAATTGTATTACAATTTCATCCGATAAAGTGCTATTATTTCCGTATTAATATCGGCTAGATGGGGATTTGATCGGCAAACAGCAGCGCCGCTCCCCCAGCGCCCCCTAGCGACCGCGCCTCGCACTCCCTGCAGGCGCGCGGTTACGACACGCAATCAGCGCTCAACACTCGAATTCCGCCCTGCTTTCGTACGCACGCACGCACGCACGCACGCACGCACGCACGCACGCACGCACGCACGCACGCACGCCCGCACGCACGCAGTACGCACGCACGCACGCACGCACATAGTGTAGATCTGGCCACCACATCCTAGATATTAGTGTCAGTCCACTCGCTCTCATGAAACTCACGTATCATACCACCAGTCGGGCCATAGCGACCGCAGTTGCGTGAATCAAGCCAGATATGAGAAAGATGAGGGCCATGCATGTTTCCGTTGTCGAGCCAAGCTGTGTGATAGTACATAAAGCATGGCGGCAGCAGCAGTAGCAACAGTGTCAAGCCGCGGTCGGGCAGCGACAGCGTCTCTAGTTTAATTGCATTACCATCGCGCTAGTACTGCCGTGGTCGTTTACGACCACGTGCGTGCGTGCATGTGTGTGCGAGTGCGTGCGTGCGTGCGTCCGTGTATGTGTGTGCGAGTGCGTGCATGTGTGTATGTGTGTGCGAGTGCGTGTGCGAG
>NW_014591420.1:0-936 GCF_000485595.1 Priapulus caudatus | reverse complement strand
TCTCTCTCTCTCTCTCTCTCTCTCTCTCTCTCTCTCTCTCTCTCTCTCTCTCTCTCTCTCTCTCTCTCTCTCTCTCTCTCTCTCTCTCTCTCTCTCTCTCTTTCTCTCTCTATCTCTCTATGTCTCTCTCTCCCTTCTCCCCTCTCTCTCTCTATCTCTCTCTCTCTCTCATCTTATTGTCTTATACATGAGGGATGTCTCGTAAAGTGAATTCTCTTATCACATTCCATGCAGTTGCAAGTAATCTGACATTCAGGGTACAAGAAGGAAGCTAACTTAATAGATAAGGAGGATATCTGATGATCAGGCTAGATAGAAGAAACTAGCTCATATACCGGGTAGATAGAGGAAGCTGTTCGACACAGATAGAGGAAGCTGTTCGATGGTTACTGTAGATAGAGGAAGCTGTTCGATGGTTACGGTAGATAGAGGAAGCTGTTCGATTGTTACGGTAGATAGACGAAACTGTTCGATGGTTAGAATAGATAAAGGAAGCTGTTCGATGGTGAGGGTAGATAGAGAAAGCTGTTCGATCGGTACGGTAGATAGAAGAAACTGTTCGATTGTAAGGGTAGATAGAAGAAGCTGTTCGATGGTTAGAACAGATAGAAGAAGCTGTTCGATGGTTACGGTAGACAGAGGAAGCTGTTCGATGGTTACGGTAGATAGAGGAAGCTAGCCGTCCCACTATTAACAGCATTTATTAAGAAATCTCTGCACTGAGTATAGAAGGCGAACGCAATTTTTCTGCCACCGCAATTTGAATTCAGGTTGACAGCCCGAGTAATAGAGCAGATATCAACGAAAACCCACCCCGCACGCGTGAGTCACAGGCACTATATGACGCCTATTGAATTCAACTTAATTCTCACAACAGTATACTAATAATCAACATGTTCTGCTAGCATCTATGATAAATACGACATACACATATAC
>NW_014591419.1:0-937 GCF_000485595.1 Priapulus caudatus | reverse complement strand
TAACTACAACTATTGTATGATGTATATAACTACAACTATTGTACGATGTATATAACTACAACTATTGTATGATGTATACAACTACAACTATTGTACGATGTATATAACTACAACTATTGTACGATGTATATAACTACAACTATTGTATGACGTATACAACTACAACTATTGTATGATGTATATAACTACAATTATTGTATGATGTATATAACGACAACTATTGTATGATGTATATAACTACAACTAATGTATGATGTATATAACTACAACTATTGTATGATGTATACAACTACAACTATTGTATGATGCATACAACTACAACTATTGTATGATGTATATAACTATAACTATTGTATGATGTATATAATTACAACTATTGTATGATGTATATAACTACAACTAATGTATGATGTATATAACTACAACTATTGTATGATGTATATAACTACAACTATTGTATGATGTATATAACTATAACTATTGTATGATGTATATAATTACAACTATTGTATGATGTATATAACTACAACTATTGTATGATGCATACAACTACAACTATTGTATGATGCATACAACTACAACTAATGTATGATGTATACAACTATAAATATGGTATTATTTATATAGGAATTGCTATTGATATACAAGAGCTAGTAATACATTATATAACATACATAATGTGTTGTTAGCTCTTAATTATAATATATATAATGTATATAATATATATAATGTATATAATGTATACATGTATATGTATATATGTATATATAACATATGATCAGGAGTAGATAATAGGGGAATCCCCTATTATCTACTCCTGATATGATGTATATATAGCTATAAATATTGTATGATGTATCTGTTACTATCGATATATCATATTATATATAATGTATACATGTATATATATATATATATATATATATATATATAGTAT
>NW_014591418.1:0-937 GCF_000485595.1 Priapulus caudatus | reverse complement strand
GCGACCTTTGATAACACAGTGTGGGTGGATTGGACGTCACTTGATGGTACGAGCAGTACAGAACGCACGGGAGCTGGATGTCCTACCGCTACTGCGCTTAATGATTATTGCTCAACGTTCACAAGCTTGCCGCTTACCATTACAGATAATAATAGTCTGAGTAAAGTTATAACGGCTGATAGTTATGTGGATGCGCCGAGCACGGCACTTGACTCCATAGTTCGTATTGGCGACACAGCGACATATCAACTCACATTAAACTTGGGGGAGGGTACAACCAGTAGCGTGACAGTTTCGGATGTACTGCCGCTCGGTATGGTTTTTGATAGTCTAGTTAGTATCACTCCGGTTTCTGGCGCGGCTAGTTTCGATTACACCATTTCAGCACAACCTATAGCGGGCGCAACGGGCACGTTAGTCTGGAACTTTGGAGATGTCGTCAATACGCCAAGCAACGATGGTACGCCTGTTGATGCCTTGGTGATTGAGTATGTTGTTTCTGTGCAGCCAGATGCTGGTATTGCACAAGCACCTTTAACCACGCTGACTAATACAGCTACTCTGGCTTATCTTGATGGGGCAGGAATACCAGTGGTTGATCCTGCGCGTTTAGTCGCTACCGCAGACCTCACGCTCTGGCAGCCAGTGATGTCAGCGGTAACCAAAACCGGAAATACAACTACTAACACTATTGCGACGCCGTTAAATGTCATTGTTGGGACTGATACTGTTCAGTTTCAGGTGGAATCATGTAATACCACAGGTATGGCGCCCGCATACAGCGCACAGTTTAGTGATGTGTTGCCTAGCCAGCTGGATGAAACCACGCTTACTGTACCTGTAGTAACTGCGAATGGCGTGGTGTTAACCGCCGCTGATTATACCTATACACCACCAGCAGGTCGTGGTGGTACGATACAAATCGAGTTGCTCACAC
>NW_014591417.1:0-937 GCF_000485595.1 Priapulus caudatus | reverse complement strand
TACCGTATTTCCCCTGCCAGACACCGCGCGAAAAATCCGAGATAGTTAGGTCATTGTTAGACGATTGATGCATCATGCACGAACATACAGACAGGAGCAGAGACGCACACGTGCACACGCACTCACATGCATGCACACACGCATGCCCGCACGCACGCACGCACACACACAACACACATACACACACACGTAAGAACACGCACACACGCACGCACACGCCCGCACACACACACACGTAAGAGCAAGTACGCACGCAAGCACGCACGCACGCACGCACGCACATGCGCACGCACGCGCTGTCGGCTCACACAGCGCACGCACACGTACGGATGCGCACGCACACACGTGCAAACACGCACGCACGCACGCACGCACGCACGCACGCACACACACACACACACACACGTACGAGCGAGCACACGTTGCGATCGTGCTGCTCACTGCAGGTAATTAATCACCACGGATCTGGCGAGTGCGATGTTCAGCTTTGCTTACGGCTTCAACAGCTTGAATCTGAACGACACGGAGATAGGGCTCTTCTCACCCTGTAATGTATAAACGATATATATATATATATATATATATATATCACCCCACATTCCTACACACTCGCCAGATCCCCCTGTAATGTATAAACGATGTCCCCGGACATCACCTCACATTCCTACGCAGACTCCAGGCTACATACACACAGATTTTCTGTTCAGACCACCCCCATGCACCTCAGTCCCCGACCCCCACCATCCCCCCACCTCTGCTAGACAAGCACATCCAAAACCCCCCTGCCCCCCACCAACCACACACGAACACCTCCCCTCCCCCACCTCTGCTAGACAAGCACATCCATCGCCCCCTGCCCCCACCAACCACACACGAACACCTCCCCCCACCTCTGCTAGGCAAGCACATCCACGCCCCCTGCCCCCACCAACCACAC
>NW_014591416.1:0-937 GCF_000485595.1 Priapulus caudatus | reverse complement strand
ACACACCACACACACACAATATTATATATACTATATTATACAACGCAGACAGACAGACACTCACACTACACACACACACACACCACACACAACACAACCACAACACACCACCACAAACACACCACACACGCACCTCTCTCTCTCTCTCTCTCTTCTCTCTTCTTCTCACTTTCTCCTCTTTCTCCTCTCTCACTCTTCTCTCCTCTTCCCATCTTATTAAATCTTCTGTCGCTCGCGTCAAAGATTTATATGTTCACAACACTTTTCTATACATCCACCAAACCAGCTCCTGCCCATTATTCTCCTATTACGAAACGGCCCATCACACGATCTACATAATCAACCTCACTTGACAGTTTCTTTCTCTTTTCTCATTAGCAGAGTAGAGTAACAATTGGCAGCGCGTCTTACGTCCAGGGCTCTCTCTCCCTCTTTCTCTGTCTCTCTCTCTCTTCTCTCTCTCTCTCTCTCTCTCTCTCGCCTCTCCTGTTTCTCCGCTCTCTCCCTTTCTCTCTCTCTCTTTCTCTCTTTCATCTCTCTCTCGCTGCTCTCCCTCTTTTCTCTCTCGCGCTCTCTCTCGTCCTCTCTTTCTCTGCGTCTCTCTCCTCTCTCTCTCTCTCTCTCTCTTTCTCTCTTCCCTCTCTCTCTCTTTCTCTCTTATCGTCACCTCTTCTCTCTCTCTTATTCTTCTCCTCTCTCTCTACTCTCGCTTCTCGCTTTCTCTCTTTGTTTAACACTTATCTGCGAATACCTCCCCGTCGCGCGCGCAGCCTCGCCTGTCCGTCTGCATGGCTGGCGGAATATGACAGGTAGCTGTCCGTCAGGCGGCAGGCAGCGGCATGCATGCATGCACGCGGGGCGCACGCATCGCGCGAGCGAGCCACCGTAATAACTCTATCGGCTGTCACGCATAATGAGGGGTTAGAGCGAGCCAAAT
>NW_014591415.1:0-937 GCF_000485595.1 Priapulus caudatus | reverse complement strand
TCTCTCTCTCTCTCTTCTCTCTCTCTTCTTACTCTCTCGTCTCTCTCTCTCTCTCTCTCTTCTTCCCTCCTCCTCTCTCTCTCTTCTCTCTCTCTCTCTCTCTCTCTCTCTCTCTTTCTCTCTTTCTTACCCACTCTCTCTCTCTTTCTTACCCCCCCTCTCTCTCTCTGTCTGTCGCTGAACGAGTTTCTTTTGAGGTCCTTCTCCTTCAAAACTCGACAGCGGCATGTTCGTGTTCGCGTTTCATGTTCGTTACTAAGAGCCTGAAGCTACTAGAGCCTGAAGCTGGGGGAAATCGTCGTGCAGCACGCACGTTTAACCGGTCTGACCGTTCTACTTATTTATTAGTATTTTTACTTATTTTCCTAATTAATTGCACGAACTGCAAAACGTATTTGATTATCATTATTATTAGTATTATTAACTATTATTAATTATTACATTAATTGATAAAGTGTAAGAGAAATTAACGAATTAATACCGTTGAATAATTGATTAATTAATTAATGAACTGTTTAATTAATAATTTGTTATGTAAATCGGCGAGGTGACGGACGAGTGATCGCTGGATACAACCGATGTGCTGACAGTGCTACCGAGCATGTTCACTTGTTCTCTTGGCTCTGAAGCACACAGCGCCTCGGCAACTGTGCTGCCTTGACTTCTCTAACGGGGCGCGCAGTTTCCTCTTTGGGAAGCCTCATCTGGCGGTGCGCGGGGGAGTCCCCGTAACTGTATCGTCTCTACGAGGTGCTTCGCACGGCAGCGCTACAGTCATCTCAGCGCGGCCGCGTGTAGTTAGTTGTTGGCATGCTCTATATATACACATGGCAGGTGCGCAGTGTCCCAGCAAAAACCTCAGCCGACTCACACACACACACACACACACACACACACACACACACACACACACACACACACACACACACACACACAC
>NW_014591414.1:0-937 GCF_000485595.1 Priapulus caudatus | reverse complement strand
CTTCAGCTTTTTCATGATCCTCGCCCTTACTCTCAATTTTGGGTTTTTTTACGGCGAAATTGATGACGCAGCGCACCACAATGTTTATGAGTTATTTGCAGTAATCGTAGTTAACTTAATTGCCACCATTATGAAGTTTGGTGACAAATCTCAAATGGGCGCAATGTTACTTGCAACTAGTCTAGTAGCGATGGTGCAACTTATTGCCGCATCGATTGTTTGGGTATTTGCCGAACACATTCAGATGACAGGGCTTACACCAAGCACAGTTTCTACTATTGTGGCGTTAAGTGGTGGCGCAATGCTGGCAAACATTATTTCAGTAATGTTGTTAATGATAGAAGCATCGATGTTTAAACGCTAACAAGCATCACAGCATTCAATAAGTGAACCGACAGAATGAATGATGTCACCTCATTAATATTACGGCGTATGCGTACGCCGCTAATTTTAATCGTCTCCGTTTACACAATAGCTATTATCGGTCTTTTATTAATACCCGGTATCGATGACCAAGGCAATGTCTGGCACATGAGTATTTTTCATGCGTTTTACTTTGTTAGCTATACAGCGACCACTATTGGTTTTGGTGAAATCCCCTATCCATTGACTGATGCACAACGTCTATGGACAGTGCTTATTATTTATTTAACAGTTATCACCTGGTTCTATGCATTAGGAACTGTGGTATCTCTTATACAAGATAAAACGTTTAAATCTGTCGTTAAAACTTCAGCCTTTAAACGTGACGTTAAAAACATTCATCGCCCTTACTATGTGGTTTGTGGTTATGGCGAAACCGGCAAAGCCGTGGTTAATGCTTTGCTTGAAGAACATTTCGGTGCAGTTGTTATTGAACTTAAAGCTGACATTAGCGAACGCGGTTTAAACGATAGCTTAGAGTATGTGCCAAGTATCACAGCCGATGCCTCCGACC
>NW_014591413.1:0-937 GCF_000485595.1 Priapulus caudatus | reverse complement strand
CTTTCTCTCGTTCTCTCTCTCTCTCGCTCTCACACTGCTTCTGTTGATATTGTAGCAAGGATGCGATAATCTTATACATTGTACTTTAATTATTTATATTAAATGTAATTTGTAATTAATAATTAACGACGCACGAGCTAATGAAAAAGCATGAATTTATGTTCCTGATCATAACGACCATAAAGACGTGACACAGATTTTATGTACATGACATAGTGGAAGAGTATGTCAATGACACACTACTCTCTCTCTCTCTCTCTCTCTCTCTCTCTCTCTTCACATAACTAAAAAATCACATAAAAACTCTTCACGCCACTAACTTAATTTGCTTAGCTGGCAAAAAAATATCGTTACTATATCTTATATTTTTCGTGCGCTATTATATTATTATATTATAGTATACAAAAAGGTATTATTATTATTATTATTATTATTATTATTATTATTATTAGCAATAGAGGAGACTAATACTTTTATTACTAATTCTATAATATATATAATTTACCTATTCGATCCCAATAAGATTATTAAATTTTGATTATTTTTAAAGCGCAATTATATGGTTGTATCTAGTCATATCTGCCGTATCGACCTAACCTTGTAGACTAAACGCGAGTGCCTCCAAATTGCGCAGGCTTTATTTATACATGTCGAAATGACATCTTGAGCCGTGTGTGCCAGCATGCTGATTGAGGCGAGGACAAGGTAATACCGACTACAGTCATTTGTAGTCAGCCGATGTAATAAAGTTAATAGAATGATGCGCGCTTGCTGTTTCCGCACTGGTTGCGAGTGGCATTAATCTATAGCGTAGGTCTACTTATAATGCTGAGCTCTTACGGGCGAATTTGGGTCCCCAACCGTGCTAGTAAATCGCCCTCAGTCCACCACTATCTATGTCCTTTCTCTCCCCCTCTCTCTCTCTCCTCTTCTCTCT
>NW_014591412.1:0-937 GCF_000485595.1 Priapulus caudatus | reverse complement strand
CACTCTCTCTCTCACTCCATCTTTCTCTCACGCGCTCTCTCTCACACTCCATCTTTCTCCCACGCGCTCTCTCTCTCTCTATCTATCCATTTTGCTTCTTCTCCAGAGCCGAGCAGGGAAAAACGAGAGAAAGCAGCACATATGACGTCATAGTGACGTCACAGACTTACCAACGTGGTGAGTAGGTAATGGTAGTGAGTGTTGATCATCTCCAGCTGAAGCGCCTGCAAGCAAATGAGAGGTCAAAGGTCAAATACGGCCAATTACAGGATAATAACATCGTATGTCAATAATCAGCAGATATACAGCTTATATAGTTAGATACCTAAAACAGTAAAACAGGTGTCAGCAACTCTCTCCATACAAGAGTCACCTGTCTATATATATGTAGTGCCTTTCCAATTTTCATAGTTATGTACAAACACACGCGATTTTACTATATATAAATATATATATATATGTATATATATATATATATATATATGTATATATTATACATATTTATTTATTTATTTATTTCATTGTTTATTTATTTATAGCTAGGCCTATATGTAGTAGTATATATGTTATGTATATGTAATGTAGCTGTAACTTAGTATATGATAGCAAGGTGCACCTCACTGAACTATCTACAACAATCACATGCACCCATGTCTGCAGCATCCTTGCTGTGCATGGCCGGATAGATGGGCGCTCGTTAATTACACTCACGGCCTTCAGCACGCCCATTGTGTTCTCCGGGGAGCAGTCTATGATGATGTGGAAGCGGCGGATGCCCCGGATGTAGCGCATGATGTCACGCTGGTTAGTAGCGTTCACTTGTCTCACGTATAGCTCCATCTTGGACATCGTCGGTTCCTTGATGACGTTTTGCAGCTTGATGAGACCTAGAATACAGGATATCACATGAGAAATGTAAAATTATTATTAATAATAT
>NW_014591411.1:0-937 GCF_000485595.1 Priapulus caudatus | reverse complement strand
CAACGTTGGGCGAAAATATCACCGCTATAGGTGTTTTTGTGAAGTGTGATAGGCCTACTACGTCGAAAGAAACCAACGCTTCATCTGGATCTACCTGGATGGGTTTCAGAGCATCGACAAGCGCTTTCGAATTAAGAACATGGTGTTCTGAGTTTCCCACGAGAAGTGCTAGTAAATCTGCCAGACTACGTACGCGACAGGTTATAAGCTATAGAATCTGTATAATCCACGATCGGTCTGAGCGGCGTGCCCTCTTTATAGATCTTAGGTGTGCAATACAACCTGGATACAGTTTCTGAGGTGGGGTATAGATAATGTTTTTGCGTCTCAGTAATTTTATTGTTCTAACTCTCTCACGTATACGACAACATCCTGAAGCCCAAAGCCAGAACACCCGTGGCGAGGGCCCCGAAAATCCTGTGACGTGACGCGGATACTACGTCATTGACTGCCACCTATGATGACGTAGGTAAAACTTGATAAAGATCGCTGACAGTGATCGAAACTGTTTTGAAGGTACTTTAAAAATTAGAATATATTTCAATATGAACCATTTTGCAGGAATCCATCTATCGTTTAAGCATTTGTGCAAACAGTAACTGTCCGCAGAACTATGTATACCAGTAGATGAGCCCAGCACCGCATTGTGTATGTTTTTCCGCTTGTTGTGTTTTTTAAACTTGTTTTTTTACCGGCTTACTTTCATGCTTATCTAAGAAATCACAACAGATTTAACGCTTCGAGTTGTGCTTGTGCTTGTTACTTGCAGGGCATACTACTCTACTTGTGCTTAGACTTGTGCTTGTGCTTAATTGTTACTTGCAGGGCAACTACTTTACTTGTGCTTGTTACTTTTACTGCTCTCATTGTATATTTATATATATATATATATATATATATGATACATAATATGTATATATTTATATATATATATATA
>NW_014591410.1:0-937 GCF_000485595.1 Priapulus caudatus | reverse complement strand
GTGTGTGTGTGTGTGTGTGTGTGTGTGTGTGTGTGTGTGTGTGTGTGTGTGTGTGTGTGTGTGTGTGTGTGTGTGTGTGTGTGTGTGTGTGAGTGTGTGTGGTGTGCGTGGACAGCGCACGTCCCTATAGCACAAGTGCCCAGTGCTGCTCTGGTTTGATATGGTAATCGAAAGTTATACCGACACATACGTGTCTACATCATGTATGATGGATGAGGTGACATGACCTGACTCGGCGTCACTCTGCCACTCCACCTAGGTCTATAATTAGTGCTGTGAATGCTTATAGCAAACGACGGGCTTCATCAGATACGATTACTAAGTAGTTTTAACAAGCAATCACACCTTTGATGTTTTACTGCTGATAACCCTCGAATTACGGTCAAAGATTTAGCGCACACCTAGCCCGGAATGTTTTGATGTAGGATCAAATTTCCAGTCGAACGGGGCATGATTAGTACTTACATCGACACTAATGTGCGCAGGAATGTAACCTTGGCAACCTAGCAGCAGACGCGGCGGTCGAAGCGACGCTACACTACACTAACAGCAGTAAGTGGAACGACGTCGCAATAGCATTATGGAACGGAGGAGGCATTCGAGCCTCGATCGACGAGTTAGAGGAAGAAGGTGAGAGAGCTATAGCAATGTCATGCGCGCCTGTCCCGCCCCGCCGCAACCTGTCTGCGAAAGTTGCCGCGGTATCGAACATGGTTTCGCTAGTCTCGCTCGCGACGTAAACAGCTAGGGGCAATTTCTGCATATATGTATGGGTATGTGTGCGCGCGGGTGCGTGTGTGCGCGCGCGCGTGCGTGCGTGCGTGCGTGCGTGTGTGTGTGCGCGTGTGTGTGTCTGTGTGTGTGTGCGTGTGTGCGTGTGTGTGTATGTGTGTGCGTGCATGCATGCGTGTGTGCGGGTGTGTGTGCGGGTGTGTGT
>NW_014591409.1:0-937 GCF_000485595.1 Priapulus caudatus | reverse complement strand
CAGGCCTGCATGGCCCGGTCGCCGACTATCGGCGACCGGGCTTTTTCATTTCCGGTTTGCGGCGTCCCGTTGGCCGTTCGGATGACTGATGTTGCCGTCTCCCGCCCAGTACTGTTCCAGTTTCAATCTGCGAGTTCGATATCGTTTGTTTGATTTTCGTCTAACTTGCACGGGCAAAATTTCGACTTATTGGGAGTGCTCCTGGAAGCGAAATTTTGGCCTCGTTGAGATTTTTTCACGTCGGGCGCATTGGCTGCAGCGCCTGCTATCAGGTAGGTCGTCCGACTTTTGAAGCATGATGACCGTCGTTTGCCGAGACTCACGGCCTGATGCCCCGGGCGTTTCACGCTTTGCTTAAAGCCTTGCGCGCCATCCAGAGGTTGCCCAGCGCAAACAGACCGTTCGTAGTCCGTCCTGAACAATTCGGCGCGCTTGCCATCAGCGTTACGCCAGCACGTCGGCGGTGCAGCAGTTGGACAGGGCAGCGAGAACGAAGACACAAAGAAGCCGCAGCTTCCTCAGGATCATCCGGAGGTTGTGACCGGCGCCGCACAGCACCGCGTGCATCGCATCGCCGAGCGCGCCTTTGAGCCAGTTGCGATCAAGTTTTCCGTCTGTCTTCATGTGACCGATGGCTGGCTCGATTGCGCTGCGCCGCCTGATCATCGCTCGTAGTCCGCGTGTGATGCCACGCCGCAACCCGGGGTGATAGATCTTCACGCCATCGACGGCGACACCCTTGTAGCCGCGATCAACGATGGCGACTTCCGGCTCCACGTCGCTCAAGATCGCCGCCTGCTCCAGCGCCTCAGCCAGGGTATGGCCATCGTACGGATTACCTGGCATCGAGCGCGCCCCGATCACTAACCCTTCCTTGTGAGTCGTCGTGATCGACACCTTGACACCGAATTCGTACGGCGTGCGCGCCTTGCCTTTC
>NW_014591407.1:0-938 GCF_000485595.1 Priapulus caudatus | reverse complement strand
CTCTCTCTCTCTCTCTCTCTCTCTCTCTCTCTCTCTCTCTCTCTCTCTCTCTCTCTCTCTCTCTCTCTCTCTCTCTCTCTCTCTCTCTCTCTCTCTCTCTCTCTCTCTCTCGTCTCTCTCTCTCTCTCTCTCTCTCTCTCTCTCTCCCTCTCTCTCTCTCTCTTTCTCTCTTGCTCTCTCTCACTCTCTCTCTCGCGCACGTCTCAGTCTCCGATGGCGGCGTGTCGCAACTACGTCACCCGACTCTCGCGGGCGCGGCGGAGGGCACGCCGTTACATTGGTCAATTAGAGGTGCATCTTTGCCGCGCCGACAAGCCTGCGACTAGCGGCGCCCGTCACCTGACGGTGATTATAATCGCTAACTTGTCGCCAGGGTCGACCGCTCAGGTAAAAGCAGGTGCGAAAACAGCGACGTTTAAACCCCGGCGTTTTTTTAATGAGATGTAATTGACGTAGTTTGCGGTGATGGGGACGAAGGAGAAGAAGTAGGAGGCGGCAGAGGAGGAGGAGGAGGAGGAGAGAGGAATGCGGCTGGGCAGGTGTGCAGGTCAGCGGATCTGGAGGAGCAATATAAGGGCTCTTGTCGTCAGTTCGGCATCATCCGCATCTCTCCGTCGTATCGTCGACTAGGCCATCTCTCCACGAAGGTAAGCATACAAGCGCGGTAGTATTATCGTACAGCAGGTCGCTATAGGCTTGTGAAGGACTAGATACGCAACATTAGTCTTACATGCATTTGTGTTCTTACGCTTCTGTGATGTGATTTCTGTTTGCGTACAGATAGAGTCATGTTATTTCGCACGCGCAATATACACACACAGACACAGACAGACACACAGAACACACACACACACACACACACACACACACACACACACACACACACACACACACACACACACACACACACACACACACACACACACACACACACACAC
>NW_014591406.1:0-938 GCF_000485595.1 Priapulus caudatus | reverse complement strand
CTAGTATATATATATATATATATATATATATATATATATACGGCTGGTTTTCCGAAGGTTGTGCAAGAATCGAGCTGATTATAATATATTAATACTATAAAGCACTCGCTTGTTCATGTTAGCTCAGCGATCTCTCATTCTCGCGCCTGACACACGGCCACTCTTTCATTGTTATTTATACTGCACTTATTACGGACGTGATTATTCATATGCGCTTTCCGCGTGTGCTGCTGGCGAGTGAGTTAACAGTATGTGGCAGTTAGTATGCAAACAGCTAGCGTTGGGGTTGGGTCATAAACCACGCTCGGTTACGCAACCTCTCCCCCTCTCTCTCGCTCTCTCTCTCTCTCTCTCTCTCGCGACGAGAGCGGCATACCGCCCGAGAGAAAGGTGAGGAGGAGAGAGAGAGAGGAGGAGAGAGAGAGGAGAGAGCGACGAGAGGATAGAGCTGACGCAGAGAGCTAGAGATTAGAGAATAGAGAGAGAGAGGAGAGAGAGAGAGAGGGAGCAGAGATCAGAGAAGAGAGAGGTCAGAGATGAGAGAGAGAAAGAGGAGGAGGAGGAGAGAGAGCGGGAGAAGAGAGAGATTGCGATGCCGGAGAAACACAGGAGGAGAGCAGATGCGAACGAGAGGAAATAGGAGAGAGAGCGAACGAAGAGGGAGAGAGCAGAGAGAGGGGAGAGAGAGAGAGAGGGGGAGAGAGAGAGGGGAGAGAGAGAGAGCGATAAGAGAAAGAGACTGAGAGAGAGAGCTGATGATGAGAAAGAAGTGGCGGAGATCGAGGAGAGGAGCAGAGAGAAAGAGAGAGAGGATGACTGAGAAAGGGAGAGGGGAGAGGAGGGGAGAGGGAGGGGGAGGAGGGAGGGGGAGAGGGAGAGAATGGAGGGGGAGAAGGGGGGGGAGAGTAGAGGGAGGGGAGATAGGGGGAGGATGCGAT
>NW_014591405.1:0-938 GCF_000485595.1 Priapulus caudatus | reverse complement strand
CCTCCCTCCCCACTCCCCCCTCCCCTCTCTCTTCCTCTCATAACATAACGGTACCTCCCTTCAATACAGACCGGCTCACTCAAGGGACAACACTTCGGGAAGACGAAAAAGCTGTTGTCTCCCTCTCTCCTTCCCTTCTCCTCTCTCTTCCTCACCCCCTCTCTCGATCTTTCGTTACACACCCATATCTCATTCTCTCTCTCTCTGCAACACAGACCGGCTCTCTAGAGGGACAGCACTTCAGGAAGACGAAGAAACTTGTGTCCCTCTCTCCTTCTCGTTACACACCCATATCTCATTCTCTCTCTCTTTCATCTACACAGACCGGCTCTCTCGAGGGACAGCACTTCAGGAAGACGAAGAAACTCGTGTCCCTCAGCGAACAGAATCTCGTCGACTGCTCGGCAAAGTACGGTAACGAGGGCTGCAACGGCGGCCTCATGGACCAGGCTTTCAAGTACATCAAGGACAATGGAGGAATCGACACCGAGGAGTCTTACCCATACACCGCTCAGGTAGGGGGCGCCGGGATAGGATGAATGTGGGGAGCTGGTATATGATTGACACGGGGGGCTGGTTAGGTAGGTGCGCGGGCTGGTTAGGTAGGGGGTGCCGCGATAGGATCAACGCAGTGGGGCTGGTGAGGTAGGTGCGCGGGCTGGTTAGGTAGGGGGCGCCGCGATAAGATCAACGCAGGGGGGCTGGTGAGGTAGGTGCGTGGGCTGGTTAGGTAGGGGGCCTTGGGCTGGTTAGGTAGGGGGCCTTGGGCTGGTGAGGTAGGTGCGTGGGCTGGTGAGGTAGGGGCGTGGGCTGGTTAGGTAGGGGGCCTTGGGCTAAGCTCAGGGTTGCTGGCTAGAAGATAAGCTGTTTAGAATAAATAAAGTGATAAGTTAGTTCTACATTGTACAAGTCTCTATCTCTCTCTCTCTCTCTCTCTC
>NW_014591404.1:0-938 GCF_000485595.1 Priapulus caudatus | reverse complement strand
GAGAGGAGAGAGAGAGAAAGCGCGGAGAGGGAGAGAGAGAGCGCGCGGAGAGAGAGAGAGCGTGTGTGTTTGCGTGCGCGCGCGTGTGTGTGTGTGTGTGCCTGTGTGTGTTTGCGTGCGCGCGCGTGTGTGCATGTGTGTCTGTGTGTGTTTGCGTGCGCGCGCGCGTGTGTATGTGTGTCTGTGTGTGTTTGGGTGCGCGCGCGTGTGTGTATGTGTGTCTGTATGTGTTTGCGTGCGCGCGCGTGTGTGTATGTGTGTCTGTGTGTGTTTGTGTGCGCGCGTGTGTGTGTATGTGTGTCTGTGTGTGTTTGCGTGCGCGCGCGCATGCGTGTATGTGTGTCTGTGTGTGTTTGCGTGCGCGCGCGCGTGTGTGTATGTGTGCCTGTGTGTTTTTGCGTGCGCACGCGTGTGTGTATGTGTGTCCACACACACACACACACACACACTCACTCACTCACTCACTCACGCACGCACGCACGCACACACACACACACACACACACACACACGCAAACACGCTCACATACATATGCGCGCACGCAACCACGCTCACACACACGTACGAAAACACATATACATGCACACATACACACATACGCGTGCACCCGAACACACGCACACGTACGCACACACACGCGCGCGCGCATGCAAACACACACAGGCACACACACACACACACGCGCGCGCGCACGCAAACACACACACGTGCGTGCGTGCGTGTGTGCGTGTATGTGTGTGTGTGCGTGCGTGAGTGAGTGAGTGTGCGTGTGTGTGTGTGTGTGTGTGTGCGTGCGTATGAGAGGTGGACCGCACGCACGACGTGTAAGTATTTACACACGGCAGCAGCACGTGTCCGCGAAAGAAGCCCTTATAGTAAGACGTACATAGGACGGCCAAGGACCAATACACACATATATATATATATATATTATTATA
>NW_014591403.1:0-938 GCF_000485595.1 Priapulus caudatus | reverse complement strand
CAACCTGCGGCTGCTTTATGATGAATTGATCGACGGCAGCTATACCCCGGGCCGTTCGATCTGCTTCGTGATAACCAGACCGAAGCCTCGCGAGGTCTGGGCAGCCGACTTCCGCGATCGCATCGTTCATCACCTGCTGTACAACCGCATCGGCCCGCGCTTCGAGCGCGCCTTCATCGCCGACAGCTGCGCCTGCATCAAGGGACGCGGCACGCTCTACGCTGCGCAACGCCTCGAGGCGAAGGTACGCAGCATCACGCAGAACTGGAGCCGCCCGGCCTTCTACCTGAAGTGTGATCTGGCGAACTTCTTTGTCAGCATCGACAAGGTGGTCCTGCGCGAGTTGCTCGCGGCCCGCATCGATGAGCCGTGGTGGATGGCTCTGGCCGAGGCGGTGCTGATGCACGACCCTCGCACCAATTTCGAGATGCGAGGCGATCCGCTCCTTATGGATCTAGTGCCGCCGCACAAGAGGCTGATGAATCAGCCAGAGCACCTCGGCCTGCCGATCGGGAATCTGTCGTCGCAGTTTTTCGCCAACGTCTATCTGGACGTGCTCGACCAGCGCGCGAAACACGTGCTGCGCGCGCGGCACTACATCCGATACGTGGATGACTTCCTGTTTCTGCACGAATCGGCCGACTGGCTCAACGCGGCGTTGCGCGATGTCGACGCGTTTCTGCCCACGCGCCTCGGCGTGCGCCTGAACCCGCGCAAGACGATCCTGCAGCCGGTTGACCGTGGCGTCGATTTCGTCGGGCAGGTCATCAAGCCGTGGCGCCGCGAGACGCGCAAGCGCACGCGCAACGAAGCGCTGCGGCGCGTTGCGGCCACGCCGGCTGCCGATCTGATGCCCGTCGCCAACTCCTACTTCGGGCTGATGCGACAGGCGACAGCCAGCCATCAGGACCGCGCGCGTCTGGCGAATGTGGTCCGTG
>NW_014591402.1:0-938 GCF_000485595.1 Priapulus caudatus | reverse complement strand
CTCTCTCCCTCTTCCCCGCTCTCTTTTTCTTCTCTCTCTCTCTCTCTCTCAAATTCGCGAGTTCATACCGCACACATGAAGCCGCCGTACTTGCTCTATGTAATATGTACGTTGCCTTAACAGCGCACGCTTGCAAAGATTTCTCTGGTTATTCTTCCCCCGTGCACTATGCACGATGCACATTCCTCCTCTGCATGCATGCATCCTGTACTTGTGTGAGCAATACGGCGACGCGAGAGATGAATGTTTAAGATACGGCTTTGCTATAATGACAACGAGCCTAATTAATGCGAATAATTAATCGTAATATTACTTTTTAATATTACGTAATATTATTTAGCATCTGACGACAGCATCGTGAGATATTGCGCTTCTAAGAGCAGCTATCGCGCAGCGGTAATGGGAGTCGAAGGACCACATGTTCATCACGTGATTCACAAGCCAGATGACAGCACCGCCATCTTTGTTTTGAGGCGGCCTTAATTACCGGCCGCCGAGGGGCGGCGTCGGCGTCGGCGTCGGCGTCGGCGTGTAGCGACTGTCTCTCTCGACGCCTTGTCGACGACGGCTGTGTATATAAATCACTACACGCTCATTTCCAGTAGCATGACGTTTAATTTGCGCAAACAAATTTATTTTTGCCTCGCGACACGTAGTTATGCGTCGCTGATCAGCTATCGGCGGCCATAGTGATTGCCGGGTATCGGGTTAGATTGTCAACACGCACTGCCTTGCAGCCCCGCAGTTAATGTTTATCAAATATTGAGTCTGTCACTGGAGAGAGACTGCGCAGCGGTGGCGATCGGTACAGGCAGAGAGATAGCGAGGGAGAGAGAGAGAGAGCGCGCATAGAGCCTCAGAGAGAAAGACATAGAAAGGAGAGCGAGAAGGAGAGAGAGAGATAGAGAGAGAGGGGGACGAGAAGAGAGAGAGAGATT
>NW_014591401.1:0-938 GCF_000485595.1 Priapulus caudatus | reverse complement strand
ATATATATACTAACAGCGCCACGCACAGAGCACTGTCGCTGTGTAACAACAAACCTGATAACAGCCTGTTGTTATTGTTGAAGTACTAACAACCATGAATTGTTTTCTTATTTTATAACTGTAAATTAATAGAAATATCGTATTATTACTATTATGGTATTGTAATTGTTTACTGTTATTGTTATGGTTATTTTACAGTAGGTATATAACAGATACGATGATATTACAATAAATAATACAGTAATAAAACGGCAAATTTACAATAAACAATTACATAACGTTACATTAACACAACAATAATATCGTACTTATATTAATTTACACGTATACAATAACAAAACAATTCATAGTTGTCGTCGTCGTTCGACAGCACGTAAAGTGATGACGTCACGGCACAGTGCCGTAATCACGTGGGAAGCTGTGAATAACACCGACATTCTATAGACAAATATCGCGGGTTTTTGGCGCCAATAACGTTTCCCCGTACTCACATCTTGCTGCCGTGAGTACTATATATGTGTGTAGTGTGTGCACACGCTGTCAGCAAGTTGTGCTGATCGGCCGTAGTAAGTAATAGCAGCGGCACCAGAGCACTGTTGTTAAAATGTTTGCAGTTCTTTTCTCTAATTTTTGCGAGTTTCGCGTACGTTGGCAAGCGAGAGGTTTTGCAGATTTGTATAGTAAAAGCGTCCGTACTATAATGGCGCCAGCGTCTGCTACGTCAAACACACGCATGAAGTTACTACTTACACGAAAATGAAATGCGTGTAGTCAATCGACAAATTAGACAGTAATGGAACCAACGGAAAAACAAGCGGAGGAATGGAGCGATTACTGCAAACATCTACGGATGGAGCTTGATCGATTTGGCAAGGAGTCAGTGAGTGTGTAGGCTGTGCGTCCTACATCGCTCTCGCTCTCTCTCTCTCTCTCTCTCT
>NW_014591400.1:0-938 GCF_000485595.1 Priapulus caudatus | reverse complement strand
CTTTTTCTGCGCATAACAACAAAGGAACCAGCTCATCTTCCGCAATCGGTGACGCAGGATTAAGCAAATCCGCCACAATGGAGGATTCCAATAAGGCAAAATGTGCGCGACGGGCTTCTTCCTCTTGGTCTAACTCTTGATGTGCATGGGTATCCTCTCCCGCCCCCTTGCGTACCGATGCCATAATCACTTGCAAAGCTTCACAATCGCCTCGCGGATTTTTGTTTGATCATCGCCCACTGCCGAAGATTGCTCGTACAATTTATCAAGACGATCTTTTAATGCCAATACCACATCACTTTCTTCATTGCCTTTCAAAGCTATCGTTTCTTCTAACAACTTTTGAAACGATTGCATATATTGCACCAATATTTCATGATCTTGACGTTGTGCTTGCTCTAAAGTGTCATCGTTTAATTCCGTCGGACGCGCAAAGAAAGGACTATCTACTTTACGCAACAAGTGACGTTCAAAAGAACCTGGGTTATCGCTAGGCTTAAAAATCATTGGTTTCGATTTCTGAATTTAAAGAACATCATGCTAACATAGCCTTCTAATCGAAAAAAGAACGCTATTTTGAAGTGCTCTTTGATTCTATCAACTATCTACCACCTACTAAAGCCTATGAACATACAATCAGCGATTCAAAAAATCATCGAAAAAGAAGACCTTACTGCCGATGAAATGACCGATGTGATGCAACTCATTATGACCGGGGAAGCGACCTCAGCTCAAATAGGTGGCTTTTTGATTGGCTTGCGCATGAAAGGCGAAACTGTTGATGAAATTAGCTCAGCGGCTGGCGTAATGCGCGCCTTGGCAACAGCCGTTACTATAAAAGCAGATAATCTAGTGGATATTGTTGGCACGGGCGGTGACGGCAGCAGCACTTTTAATATCTCAACTGCTAGTTGTTTTGTGGTAGCTGCGGCTGGTGG
>NW_014591399.1:0-939 GCF_000485595.1 Priapulus caudatus | reverse complement strand
GGAGAGAGAGAGAGAAAGACCGTCTCTTCTGTAATGAAAACAATACGAAACTAGAACCTCCCTTGGCATCAGCATGTCAAAATGAAGCTGCTTGATTGATCTAATAGGTTTCGGGTTTTACTCATAATTTAACTATAACGAAACATTTATTGTCTGGTTGCTCGTGCAACAATTTTGTGCGTCGAAAAAATAAATGTTGCCAGAGAACGGAGGTAGAAGATAATATTTATTGTCGAGGTTTCCCATACAATATGAATAGTATAAAAACAATTGTATAATATATATTAAACACTAGGTGTACCCACTCCTATCTCGACTTTAATAATTTTCTCCTTGAAATTCCCTGAAATAGTTTATCATACCCAAGTGCCCTAAAGTATATATATATATATATATATATAACAAATCTCACTGTTAGATAATAGCAATTGAACCGTAACTTTAGTTTTTGTCAATACTATTTTATACTCCCTTCCATTGGATGACATGAAGGTGTGAGGGCAGAGTGGGCGTTTGACATGAGCGTTCTGGCACAGTAGAGAGAAATTACAGTCCTTAATTAGGCCATAGAGTAAACAACCGTGCTTACCCGTTTCATTACATTTGTTTGCTGTGGCTCGTGACTTGCATAAGGTTTAGTCTGGCTTAGTCTGTGTCACATTGCTTCTTATAGCAATGTAAAGTCCCACGTGTTTGCTTAGTTTTACATCGGAACGTCTCGACCATTAGTGGCACACAATCTCTGCGCTCTATGCTCTCTGCTCATGTGATACGAAACGAAATTCATGGGTTGACTGCAATTATCAGAGAAGCGTATAGAAGCATGAGAGAAGACTATACTATACATACTATTTCACGCGCGCGCACGCACGCACGCACGCACGCACGCACGCACGCACGCACACACACACGCACGCACACACACACACACACACACAC
>NW_014591398.1:0-939 GCF_000485595.1 Priapulus caudatus | reverse complement strand
GCGTGGGTGTGTGTGTGTATGTGCGTGTGCGTGGGTGCGTGTGTGTATGTGCGCGTGCGTGGGTGCGTGTGTGTGATCGGGAGTTTCGCTCGTGCGTAGGAATCCGTCGACTCGTTATAACAACGTGACTGGCCTGTCGGTGAGGGTTCCTGATGGCCTGACTATCCGTAGTAAGTCGTTGTTGGTATCAACAACCCTGCGATCTCGGGGGGAGGTTTGGAGTCAGTCTAGGCTACTGCTTGATTACATATGCTTACATGTCCTCGTGCGGGCTCGGCGCTCTCACGAGTTGCGCGAGTTGTTTTCTTGCCCGGTGCCGGCTCCCGGCTGATTATATATACGTGTCCGCATGTATGCACGGCGTGTTGTGAATGTTTGCTTGGTCTAGTTGGGAGAAGTGCGCGCTCCGAAAAACTGAGTTCGCCGCTAAGATTCGGGGCGCGCGGTGGTCGGCCGGGCCATCTGTCCTGGTGTGTGTTGTTGCTGCGCCGCACGCACGCGCGCGCGCGTCAAAGCGTGTTCCCTGACGAGTGTTTCATGATCACCGCAGCTGCCCTGCGACGACCGCGTAACCGACACAAGGAAAATATTTGGCAGAGGGCGCCCGCGGCGCGACCGCGATAGACCCGCTCCGTCCCCACTTCCCCTCCCTCCTCCCTCCCTCCACGCCGTCCGCCCGCCCGCCCGCGCGCGCGACTCCCGGGGGCTACCGTCGTAAAGTGGCCGTTGACCGTGTCACGA
The DNA here is from genome assembly GCF_000485595.1 of Priapulus caudatus. NCBI lineage: Eukaryota > Metazoa > Priapulida > Priapulimorpha > Priapulimorphida > Priapulidae > Priapulus > Priapulus caudatus. Next base: position 198 of record NW_014591398.1, on the reverse strand, counting down.
ATCCACAGCCACCCAAGTAGCTGTCTGCGGGGGTGAAGGGGAAAAGAGAGGACGGGAAAGCGAGCGAGAGAGGGAGACACACACGTGTGCGTGGGTACGTGTGTGTGTATGTGCGTGGGTGTGTGTGTGTGTATGTGCGTGTGCGTGGGTGCGTGTGTGTGTATGTGCGTGTGCGTGGGTGCGTGTGTGTGTATGTGC
>NW_014591397.1:0-939 GCF_000485595.1 Priapulus caudatus | reverse complement strand
TGCAGCTTCAACGGCTGCATTTAATGCAAGAATATTGGTTTGAAAAGCTATGCTATTAATAACACCAATAATGTCGGTAACTTTATTCGAGCTAGCGCTAATAGAAGACATCGTTGAAACCACATCAGTCATTAAACTGCCACCTTTAACTGCGATATGACTGGCATTAACAACCAGCTCGTTAGCTTGCCTAGAATTATCAGCATTATGTCGTACGGTTGAAGTCAGCTCTTCCATGCTGGCAGCCGTTTCTTCAAGTGATGATGCTTGTTCTTCTGTACGTTGTGACAGGTCTAAATTGCTAGAGGCGATTTCACTTGCCGCTTGACTTACAATATTTGATCCTACGTTTACATCCACAACAGTTGTCCGAAGATTAGTGCCTAGCTGTAACAATGTTTTGAGTAAATTACCAAACTCGTCAGTCCTGTCAACAGTGAAATTGTTTCTGAGGTCACCTGCTGCTAATGTGTTGGCATAATTAATTGCATTTTTTAATGGCTTCTTAATATGTACATTCAAGTACAAACCAAGCATTACTGTTGACAATAGGCTTCCGATTGTTGCTACTGCGAAGAAACTTTCTAGCCAGGGTACGGCAGCCGCTTGGGACGAACCCCACCAATGCGCACCAGCGGCACACATAAATAAGAATGCAGGCATTCCCATACTCAGTGCAATTCTCTTGCTAACTGTCATGTGGAACATTGATGATATCTTCCCAATTAAATCGGTGCGAACAACTTGACCCTTCTCAATTTTGAGATTGTGCGCTTTACCATCAAGAAACTGACGATAAATGGGCTCAACCGTTTGTATCAATTCACGAGATGGTTTTGTTCTTACAGACAAGTAACCAACAGTGCTGCCATTTTCTTTGATGGGTGTGGCATTACCAATAACCCAATAATAGTCGCCATTCTTTCGGCGATTCTTCAC
>NW_014591396.1:0-939 GCF_000485595.1 Priapulus caudatus | reverse complement strand
CTCTCTCTCTCTCTCTCTCTCTCTCTCTCTCTCTCTCTCTCTCTCTCTCTCTCTCTCTCTCTCTCTCTCTCCTCCTCTCCTCTCTCTCTCTCTCTCTCTCTCTCTCTCTCTCTCTCTCTCTGCTGCTCTCTCTCTCTCTTTCTCTTTCTCTCTCTGTCTCTCTCTCCCTCTCTGTTCTCAAAGAATGACGTTATGTACGTTCACTGTAAACATTTGCGGATTATACACCCTTCGATCTGCTTAATTACAGACGGAGATCTGGAGAAAATGTATCCAGGTCACGATGGAATTGACTGTAGTGAAACGGCAAACTGATCCAGCTTTCATCAACCTACTCAGACACATACGTGTCGGACGGTAATGCCCTCTATTGAACGAGTGAACAAACTAACCACTAAAATTTCAATTAGAGATTATGGTTAATGAGACCACCTAATTGTAATTGACAATAACTATTTAATAGTTCCTCATAGTTTTGGCTCGCAGAATTTCACCGGCATCAATCTTAGCGATGTTGCAATTAAGTACTATTAAGCTCTTAATTACATTGCAGCTGTACAGAAGAAATGGTTGGAAAGCTTCAAGCAACTTCGACCAATCAGATCAGTCGCAGTGGCATCTTAGCAACAAGACTTTGCACCCACAGGGAAGACGTAGACCAGATAAATAATCATCAGCTTGGTAAATTGCAAGGTATAGTCACCACCTGCAAAATTAAGTTTATATGTGAGGTTTATACTTTGCATGGCTTATTCAAGTTTACACATGACATGTTATGAGCAGTTAGTTGAATTAGGTATCTTGTGTGTGTTTATTTGTGTGTAAAGTGTAAACTTATGTGTATAAAGTGTGTCACAAAAACAAATTTGTGATTATTTACTCCTGGTGGTATCAGGAGTGCATAATATAGATCTCTCTCTCTCTCTCTCTCTCTCTCTC
>NW_014591395.1:0-939 GCF_000485595.1 Priapulus caudatus | reverse complement strand
GACCGATACCTTCGATACCTTCATGGAATCGTCCTGGTATTACGCGCGCTTCGCCTGCCCGGGGCAGGACCAGGCCATGCTCGACGAACGTGCCGAATACTGGACGCCGGTCGATCATTACATTGGTGGCATCGAACACGCGATCTTGCATTTACTCTACGCGCGTTTCTATCACAAGCTCATGCGCGACGAAGGTCTGGTTAAATCCAACGAACCTTTCAAAAGCCTGTTAACTCAGGGCATGGTTTTAAAAGATGGCAGTAAAATGTCGAAGTCGAAAGGTAATACCGTCGACCCGCAGTCGCTCATTGATAAATTTGGCGCGGATACGGTGCGTTTGTTTGTCATGTTCGCGTCACCGCCGGAACAATCGTTAGAATGGTCGGATGCTGGTGTGGAAGGCGGCTATCGTTTCCTAAAGCGCTTATGGAATGTCATTCATCAGCATATCGACAGCTCTGATGGTGCAACTAGCGCGTTGGATACCAATCGTTTATTGAACGATACGCAAAAGGCCATGCGCCTGAAATTGCACGAAACCATACGCAAAGTCAGTGATGACTATGGGCGTCGATTAACTTTTAACACTGCGATTGCAGCGAATATGGAATTGCTCAATTGGCGGTGCCTCAAAGTTTGAAGATGATAGTGCGCAGGGACGTGCGATCAAACAGGAAGGTTTTTCGACAATATGGTGCTTGATGCTATCGCCAATAATCCCGCATATCTGTCATCACCTTCTGGCAGGAAGCTTGGTCATGATAGCGTTATTGATCCGATCAAAGCTGGCCGGGCAGGTGGGATGAAAGCCGCGTGGTGTGCAGGATAGTATCGAAATAGTGCGTTCAGTGAATTAGGCAAACTGTCGTGGAAAAGTGGTCAGGGTGCCTGCCGATACTGCGCTAAAGGCTAGCTGGCAGAAGCGAAAGCCTTGAAAAT
>NW_014591394.1:0-940 GCF_000485595.1 Priapulus caudatus | reverse complement strand
GGCAGCACTGTACTCACATTAGCCAAAAAAAAGGGCAGCCATCGGGGCTGCCCTTTTTTCGTTGTGACTTTTACTACTTAATTTATGAAGTAGCTAGGCTTTTTTAATTATGCCAACAATGAATAGCAATAAAGCCGCACCAACCGTTGCCGTTACAATAGAGCCAATTATTCCTCCTGCCGAGATACCAAGCAAGCCAAATACAAACCCACCTAAAACCGCACCTATTACACCAACAACGATGTTACCGAGTAGGCCAAAACCGCCGCCCTTCATAAACGTTCCAGCCAACCAACCAGCAACTGCACCAATCGCCAAAAATATAATTAAACCTGTTGCATCCATAATATCACCTCTTAATTTTGTTATTAAAAAATATTAAACCTACGACGACCTAACGCCTTACCGTAGAGCTGCATAGCGACAGCAAAGCAGTTCCGAACGAATAAATTTTTATGTGGTTATTTTCAGGCATATTGTCCTAGACAAAGACATATAAGTACCTAGCTTGTTATTTTACCTTGAGAATACCAATCACAAGACAAACAGCGCCGCCTACCATGCCAGCCCAAGCTTCAATAGGCACATCACCGCTAATCGCGCGGCTAACCTGAGACCCAGCCGAATCATAAATGTTGTAACCCCATGCAGCCAAAGCAACACCAACGACTATTAGTATAATTCCGATAATTTTATTATTCATATTCAATCCGAGTTTGGTTGAGTTTAAAGTTTACTTTCATTTTTTCGCATAACATCCTTAAGGGCACCTCTATTAATTGCTTGTGTCCTCTGCCTGACCTAAAGCTATTGCAATAAATTTAACATGGATTCAAAGGTTTGTAAGCTTAACGCTACTTATATAACGGCTTCAATTGTAAACTCTTCGTAACATTGTTTACTACTCAATAATACCGTTCTCTTATAGGGCGCTATTAAC
>NW_014591393.1:0-940 GCF_000485595.1 Priapulus caudatus | reverse complement strand
CTCTCTCTCTCTCTCTCTTCTCCTTAACCTCTCTCTTATTCTCTCTCTCTCTCTCTCTCCCTCCTCTCGCTCTCTATCTATCTAATTTTCTCTCTCCTTCTCCCTCTCTCTCGCTCTCTTCCTTCCTTCACCTTTCTCGCTCTACTTACTACTGTCGCCGCGGCGCGCGTAAGTGGAAAATAAGCCCAAATAGCCGCTTACTTATACGGGTTACTAGCAGCGGGGGATAAACGCACACGCACGCACGGCGGCCACAGCGTTGTCGCTGTATGAACGCCGTAACGTCGCCGCATGAACGCCGTAACGTCGCTGCATGAACGCCGTAACGTTCCGCTGTATGAACGCCGTAACATAACGTCGCCTGCTATGAACGCCGTAACGACGCTGTATGCCCACGCGTAAAAAACGTCGCTGCATGAAACGCCGTAACCGTCGCCGTATGAACGCCGTAACGTCGCTGCATTGAACGCCGTTAACGTACGCTGCGTATGGCACCGCCGTAACGTCGCTAGTCGATGAACGCCCGTAACGTCGCTGTATGAACGCCGTAACGTCGCTGTATGAACGCCGTAACGTCGCTGTATGAACGCCGTAACGTCGCTGTATGAACGCCGTAACGTCGCCGTATCAGGCTGTATGCACGCCACCGTATACCGTACGTGGTGGCAAGCGGAGAAGGTCCCTCTGCCGCTTATTTCTCACTTTGGCGCTTTATTTCTTACTTTGGCGCTTGATTTTTATACTTTGGCGCTTTATTTTTTACTTGGTGCGCCGTCGGTTTTTGCGTAGTCGGACCTCGCGGGAATTGCCGAGCAGAGATAGGATGAGATGCAGCGTCTGCGGTTACCTGCGTGCGTGCATGCGTGCGTGCGTGCGCGTGTGTGTGTGTGCGTGTGTGTGTGTGTGCGTGTTTGCGTGTACGTGCGTGCGTTCGTGCATG
>NW_014591392.1:0-940 GCF_000485595.1 Priapulus caudatus | reverse complement strand
AAATACTAATAGCTCTAGGTAAATATAAAAATAAAATATTGTTTTTTGTTTAGTGAACTATTTTAAAGATGGCGGCGCCCATGTCACATGTACTTGTCTTATCATTCATTGTTATTATTATATTATTATTTTGTAATGTTCGCTTATAACTAACTAGCTACTATAAAGAATTTACAATATATTTAGGCTTGGTTCACATATATTTTGAACGCGCTACAATAAAATGATGTCTGGCATTCAGTTCTTGATCGTCTGCACAATAAAAATTAAAATTAAAAATAGTAGCGAATCATGTCATTAAGATGTCAATTAAAACTGTCATTCAATGTCATTGGTGACTGTCTCTGACGTTCTGATGAATCAGATCAATTTTCTGACTCAATGAAGCGCCTTACCACTCTGTGACTCAGGGCTCTTCCCCAGGATGAAACTGAAATTCAAACAGGGGGGAGGAGGGGTGGGGGGAGGGGGTTGGGGAGAAAACCTATTTGGCGGGTCGGCGGGCGTGTATATTTTTCAGTACGATAATTAATGGGTACAAATCGCACCCACCATAGACGAGTATTTGGCGTTCTTGTATTAAGATTAGCCGAAGTCGGTGTACGTATCCAGGTTACTGTGCATTGTTCAGGTTAACTTTTCGTGTATCTGTCTTGCAGTGCATGCGCAGATGTCCTGGTCTTACGCAATCTTGAGGATCGATTCGGCGCTGTCAGAACTTTTATTGTGGTGGAATTTCCAAACGGGGCGGGAGGTTACCTCTTAACGGGCGCACGATTCAAACGGGCGGGGAGATTTTCCAAACGGCGGCGGAGCGGCGCCCGTGGCGGCAAAGTTTGCGGTGGGGGAACCCATCTGGACCATCTTGTATTCGTGGTGGCAGTCTGGAGATCTATGTTCCGTGAAACGATTACTGATTAGAACTTCCTCTGGATTATCG
>NW_014591391.1:0-940 GCF_000485595.1 Priapulus caudatus | reverse complement strand
CGTACTACGTATTACGTACTACGTACTATGTACTATGTACTATGTACCATGTACTATGTACTACGTACTATGCACTATGTACTATGCACTATGTACTATGTACTATGTACTATGTACTACGTACTATGTACAATGTACTACGTACTATGTTCTACGTACTATGTACTACGTACTATGTAGTAAGTATAGTACATAGTGCATAGTACATAGTGCATAGTACGTAGTACATAGTACATGGTACATAGTACATAGTACATAGTACGTAGTACGTAATACGTAGTACATAGTACTGTACTATGTACTACGTACTATGTACTACGTACTATGTACAATGTACTACGTACTATGTACTAAGTACTATGTACCTGTACTATGTAGTACGTACTATGTACTACGTACTATGTACTACGTACTACGTACTACGTACTATGTACTACGTACTATGTAGTATGAACTACGTACTATGTGCTATGTACTATGTACTACGTACTACATACTATATAGTATGTACTCTGTACTATGTACTATGTACTACGTACTATGTACTACGTACTATATAGTATGTACTAACTATGTACCATGTACTATGTACTACGTACTACGTACTATGTACTATGTACTATGTATTACGTACTATGTGCTATGTACTATGTACTACGTACTATATAGTATGTACTAAGTACTATGTACTATGTACTACGTACTACGTACTATGTACTATGTACTATGTACTATGTACTACGTACTACGTACTACGTACTACATACTACGTACTATGTACTATGTACTATGTACTATGTACTATGTACTATGTACTATGTACTATGTACTATGTACTACGTACTACGTATTACGTACTACGTACTACGTACTACGTACTATGTACTATGTACTACGTACTATGTACTACGTACTACGTACTATGTACTATGCACTATGC
>NW_014591390.1:0-940 GCF_000485595.1 Priapulus caudatus | reverse complement strand
GTAATAACTCTTTTGCTAAATCTATTGAAGAACCCCACCCAATATTTCTTTGAGGGGTTCTATTTATTTGTTGAATTACATCCGTTAAATCACAATATTTTAATCCGCCATCACTGTATATAAAATGCTTATACAATGACATTAAATCATTCATGTTACCTAAAACTTGTTTGCTGTTTGTTTTTGTATATTTAAGATTGATGTATTCATTGTTTAGTTTATCAATAACTGGATAATCAATACCCTCGATCAGAAGTAGTTGATTTAATGCTTTTAAAAACATTTCATGCATATTTGCAATATTTGATTTTTTTACACCATACAAAATGAAAGATAATAATGTTCTTTCATTTACAAATAAAAATGTTTTTCTTCTGTCAATGGTAGAAATATTTACATACCAATTGCCAAGCATTGTATCTGCTTCTTTTATTTCATCCAGCTCTTTTGGCTTTATACCTAATTCCTTTTGAGCCTTGGCTGTACATCTAAACTGTAGCATTATTAGTTTTTATTTTACGCACATAACGTCCTTGCTAACTTATACAGAGCAGAGTGAAACGACGCGGAGTATAAAATGGTCAACGTTGAGCTAATTGTTAGAAGCTACTTTTTCTAAACGTTCAGCCAACCAAACTTTTATAATAGATTGACGCGTAACACCTAAATGTTTTGCTTCTTTATCTAGTGAAGTAACCATCCAAGTAGGAAAGTCAACATTGACCCGCTTTTTGCTCCTGATTTGGTCTTCTTGCTTTTGATAAATCGAATGCATCCAGAATGTCTTCTTTATTATCATCAAATTTTTTATCTATAGTTTTAGCTTTCATAGAAATTTACCTCTTCAATTCTTGAGCGACGAACTGAAATAATACGAATGTTTTTACCGCGGTATGTAACTACAGCAGACCAGTGTTTTTGGCTGATCGTACCTATTATC
>NW_014591389.1:0-940 GCF_000485595.1 Priapulus caudatus | reverse complement strand
GAGATCGTGAACATTCACGACACGCACCCATTAGTTCGCAAATACACCTCCCCACCCGTTAGTTCGCGAACACACCTCCCCCACCCGTTAGTTCGCGAACACACCTCCCCCACCCGTTAGTTCGCGAACACGCGACACCGCACCCCGTTAGTTCGCGAACACACCTCCCCCCCCCGTTAGTTCGCGAACACACCTCCCTCCCCGTTAGTTCGCGAACACACCTCCCCCACCTGTTAGTTCGCGAACACACCTCCCCCACCCGTTAGTTCGCGAACGCGCGACACGCACCCGTGAGATCGTGAACGTTCACGGGAACCTCGCGGATCTTGTTGTTCGCGACGTCGAGCATCGTCAGGTTCGGGAACAGTATCTTCGAGCGGTTCGTTCCGGGGCTGGCCGCGGGACTCGCCCGCTGCTGTTCCGTTGTTCCCGCCGCGTCCTTGCCGGACTTGCGGCTCGCCGTCGAGTCGACGGAGTCGGCCGACTTCACGGACGACGTGTCGTCGCCGCCGCCCAGGTCGCCCTCTATAGTCGTGACGAGCCTGAAACAGAAGAGCATTCGGTGTCGGCGACGAGCGCGGTGCGACGGTCGGGGGTGGGGGTTGCGGCGTGGGTGGGGTGTGGGTGGGGCGGGGGTTGCGGCGTGGGTGGGGCGGCGGGTTGCGGCGTGGGCGGGGGGGTTGCGGCGTGGGCGGGGCGGGGGTTGCGGCGTGGGTGGGGCGAGGGTTTGCGGCGTGGGTGTGGCGGGGGGGTTATGGTGCAACCTAGGGGTCATCGAATGTGAAAGAGAGATGAAGAAATAGAACAGAGGATAACCAGATAAAAAGGGAGGCAGTGGAGATATTAGTCGGGCGTTACTAAGCTAACGAGGGGAGTGATTAACGAGTTTACTAATCATCCAACAAATGGGGATGCCAGGGGCCGGTTTCACGAAGCGTAC
>NW_014591388.1:0-941 GCF_000485595.1 Priapulus caudatus | reverse complement strand
TGTGTGTGTGTGTGTGTGTGTGTGTGTGTGTGTGTGTGTGTGTGTGTGTGTGTGTGTGTGTGTGTGTGTGTGTGTGTGTGTGTGTGTGTGTGTGTGTGTGTGTGTGTGTGTGTGTGTGTGCGTGCGTGTTGTGTGTGTGTGTGTGTGTGTCTGTGTGTCTGTGTGTGCGCGTCTGTGTGTGCGCGTCTGTGTGTGCACGTCTGTATATTCGTGCGTGTGAGCTTGTGTGCGTACGTCTGTATTCGTGTGTGTGTGCGTGCGTGCGTGCGTGTGTGTGTGCGTGCGTGCATGTGTGCGTGCATGCGAGCGTGCGTATCACTGTCAGCGGGATCGGGTCCGCTCCCACCCACCACGCGTGCATCTAAAGTTACCCCCACCCCCACCACCGCGCATCTCGTTAGGCATCGTCATCGTTTACATCAGTTCTAGGCCCACATTGATCTGCAGCAGGAATGCTGAACTGCGCTTACACGAACAGACAGACATTCGCAATTATATATAGCGTGAGTTGACCTACATGCGCACGGTTGTGTGTCGCGCTCACACACACCGGTTCACCTGTCTATCTGCCTTACCCGTACACTGCTACCAGTGGGCGCAGTCTGTCTACTGGATTATACGCTAGTGGAATGTGAGCGAGAAAAAATTGAGCTGGTTAGACTAGGTTTCTTTGGCACACTCTGCTGGTGCCTGTTGCAGCTCGTGGGGAAGCGTCTGTCGCTACTGCGGCTACCATGGTGAGAGCATGCGATATTAGCAACACTCCCCCAACACAATGTCCCTCGCTATGGTAGCGGCTTTTTCGTAAACACTTTCATAAACGTCCTGCAAAACATATCTAACAAGAGCAATCGGAGATAGCAAACCTCCACCACAGCGTAACAGTTGCCCCATCTTGCTGGTACACCCAATATCGGTTCTAGGACAAATACACCCCCCCG
>NW_014591387.1:0-941 GCF_000485595.1 Priapulus caudatus | reverse complement strand
GAAAAGATATATATATATATATATATGTATATATATATGTATGTATGTATGTATGTATGTATGTATGTATGTATCATTGTATATATATATATATATATATATATATACGCGTGCTTTCACTTGCATTCCGTCCGGCTGTGCGATTGCCCGTTTCCCACGCTTACACATGCAGCCCGTTGCAGGTTTCCGGTGTTGACAATGCCTCTACCGTTACTAACGCAAGTTGGACGACTGCACTCAGAGAATGGTGTTCCATAGAAGTGCGGTGGTGCGAGAAATGAGTGCATAAACGCGCGAGCGCCGCCCCTGACTACGCCGGTGCGCGCAATCTGTTTTGCTTTTTGTGCAGCTGTCAACGAAATTAATATATGAAGTAATTGAAGTCATTTGACACGTATAAATGCAGAGACGTATCCCGGCGCTGGATACGCACTATTCCCGTGCTTTATTAAAAGACGCGTATCTCGTACACACTATACCGGCTGATCGTTCAGCCCTAAAACACGCCAGTCTACAATAACATCACCTCACGCGGTACGTCAAAACCGGAATATGTCCGAACGACGGAATCGCCATTTGCATCAGGAAAAAGAACATATCGACTGTGTTACCTTGCCTAGCTATACGAACATGAAATTTTATGCGTACAATTACGGTTGCATTTGTGAAATCTTATTTAAAACATTATTTCTAGTGCTATACGATAGTGCGGTACGGTCCAAAGAATAATGTTTATATAAATCTTTATATAAATCAGTTTGTAGAATTCATATGGTAACTTGGCTTAAAAGTACTTTATTATTCATTATAGGTGAGTTATACGATATATACTTAGTAAATACACGTTTTAATGGCGTAGGTATATATTTATATATATATATGTATATACACGTGTGTGTGTGTGTGTGTGTGTGTAAGTGCAAGCATGCACACATCATATA
>NW_014591386.1:0-941 GCF_000485595.1 Priapulus caudatus | reverse complement strand
TAGCAGAGGGTATCGATGTAGGGCTTAGGGTTGGGGAGCTAGAAGATTCAAGCTTGATTGCGAGACGGCTTATGCCATGTGGCTTTCATGTCTGTGCATCACCCGAATACCTAAAAAAGCATGGTAAGCCCCAACATCCCAGTGAACTCGAAACCCATAATTGCCTGATCTATTCACAATCGTCTCATCCAGATAACTGGCTGTTCAGAGACAATCAGGGCAAAAGCATCAGTATTAAAGTGAAGGGCAACCTTCGATCTGATACGGGGAATATACTGATGAACGCCGCGCAGAATGGTAATGGAATATTTATAGGGCCAACATTTATGATTTCCAACGCCATTAAAGATGGGAGATTAGAAACCGTCTTGGATCAATATACGCCGATGACTACAGGGCTATATGCTGTATACCCATACAGCAAACTCGTTTCTGTAAAGGTACGCGCTTTTGTTGATTTCCTTGTTGAATCATGGAGTAATTGACCTAAGACTAACATCCACTTTTGACTTAATTAATCTTTAAACGTGTCTTCAGCTATGCCAAAACCTATACCCATACTTAAGCCAAACAGTAGAAGTAATAGTGCTAAGCCGATGCCTATTTTTACTGGTGATAGATCTATTTGATTCATTACTTTATTCCTTTTGATATTTTATTTATATGATTTAATTCAACAATTAAGACGAAAATAGGTTTTGTACCTAAAAGATTAAGAGTGAGAAGTGTAGAGCCATAGAAAAATAAATATACTGGGCAAAAGGTCACAAAGGGCGGGGATATGAGGATTGCCATACGCGTATAGGGCATAAGTCCCAAGGAGAACATATCAGCAGAGCGGGGTAAAATATATAACACCTCATCAATGGCATACAGGTGAAGATATCGACGTGCTGAAAAAGAGAGCTGACATTTACGAAGGGGCGAAGACAAAACACCCA